>NW_020838030.1:3863538-4093547 GCF_003676395.1 Aethalodelphis obliquidens | reverse complement strand
GGGGGGCCGGGACCCTCGGGAGCTTGCCTGTCTTCCCCTCCCCACCTGGCAGAGGCCCGTGTCCTCCCAGGCCGTCACAGTGATGGGGTGGAGTTGTCGCTGATCCAGCATGGACCAGTAACAGGCACTGGGTCCTCAACACCTGCCACCCTCCGCTGGCACCCACCACACCTGGAATAAAACAAGACTCCCTCTCAGTCCAGCCCCTGCCACCCTCGCTGACCCCACCTCCCCCGTGCTCCCCGCCACTCTGTCTGCTCAGCCACGCTGGCCTCCTCGCGGCCCCCAAGTGCACCAGGCAAGGCCCATCTCAGGGCCTTTGCACGGCCGTTCCCTCCTCCCCAGAGAGCCGCACAGCTAGCCCCTCAAGTGATTCAGGTCTCTGCTCAAAGGCCACCTCCCCAGACACCTCCACCAAGGCAGCCCCTCCCAGCCCTCTCCCCATACCCTGCTATCCTCTCCCACAGCACTAGTCATCACCCTCATCACTGTACTTGCTGTGTGTCCATTATTGTATGTCTCTCTCACCAGAGGGCAAGGAGCACAGAGGCACCAGGACCAGGCTTGGGCTTTGCTCACCACTGTAATCCCAGTGCTGGATTCACAGGAGACGCTCAGTAAATCGTGAATGAATGAATGAATGAATGCTACCACCAGTGGAGGAGACCGTGAGTACTAGCTGGATGATTTTACACCTATCCTCCCACCCATGCTGCAAAGTAGGAATTACTAGCCCTTTTTTAAAGTAATGATGGCTCAGCTAAGTGAGGAGACTGAGTTACCCAGGGTCACACAGCAGTTAGGGGACCTGGGCCAAGAAACTAAGTCTGTGTGACTCCAGGCCCGTGGATGGGCGGTCAGCTGGATGCAGGTGAGGAAGGATCCCAGGAAGAACCAGTCCCGTGGTGATAGAGGGCAGGTGGGAGGTCAGAACTTGGGGTCAGGCAGCATGGGCTGGCTGTTGCATGGGGTCTGGGGGTGCCTCTAGAGGGAGATTGAGGGCCGAGGCAGGGCCCTAGGTGGACCTCAGGACAGGACTTGAAGCAAAAGCTTAGCCCCCCAGAATGGGGAGGGGGCTTGTAGAGACTGTCTGGGGGCTAGGGCTGATCAGGATGGGCTGGCCCCAAACCTTTTCAAGCCCCACACACATGATTTATGGAGCTGGGATGCTGACATGACCCTGCCCTGGTGGGATGGGTTTGGGCACGACCAGCGCAAGAGATGGGGTGTCAGCAGAGGCCAGGGCTGGGGTCACAGACCCTGCTAGTGGATGGTCAGCTCCTGGAATTGCCAAGGGGTCCCGGTGGAGATGACAGGAATTAGCACTGAGAGGAAACAGTGCAGGGTCTGCCAGGATGAGACAGGGACATCTCCCTGGGAGGCAGAGAGGAAAGATGAAGATGAATCAGCTCAGAATGACCTGATCGGGACTTGGGATCTGTCCCAGATTCAAGCCTAGGAAACTGTAGGCAGAAGTAGCAGGGCCCACAACAGCAGCCTGGCCGGAGTGGAAGGCTGCCAGCCTCTCCTGCACCTGCTCCTGCATATACACAGCTGCCTCAGTTTCCTCATCTGTGGGATGGGACAGTGATCCAGCCTTGAAGGTGGGGGGGGGGTGCCCTAGGACATATGAGAAGTGTCATCACGGTTCCTGACCCACAGTAGGTGCTCAAACCATGGTGGTCCCACAGCTTCCCTCGGGACCCGTGGGAGGAGAGTATCCACTTCCCTCCAAGCAGCTCCTGTGGCTCCCTTCTGGGAACTCCCATCCCGAAAGCAGCGCAGAAGTGGGGCTCAGGTGTCAGCTCCAGGTCTGTGCTTGAGAGTCAAAGTGAATAAGGTGTGATCCTGACTCAGAAGTCCCATGCCTGATGGGAGGGGCATTTGGGCAAATAAATGATGACATTAAGTCCCTTTGAATATATTCAAGATATGCAAACCCCGCCGCTCAGCCTGGGATTCGGTCGTTGACCGCCTTCAGTCACTGGGAGCCAAGGCCACTGAACAAGGGGCGTGACCCAGTTGAGAAACTCTGACAGCCGCGGGCGCAGGCTCTGGACCCAGACCTAGGCTCCTCCCCTGGCTGGGAAAGCACCCTGACTTCTCTGGGCCTCAGTCTCTTCTGCTGTGAAGTGTGTACCCTCCTGGACCACGTGGCTGGTGGCGAGGAGGAGACAAGATTAAACCCATGAGCCCCGTGCCTGTTCGGCGGTGCGGGCTGTTATGGTTCCCAGACTTTCTTAGGAAGTGGGAGGCGTGAGCCCCCCGGTGGGCACAGAGGTGGGGGAGGACAGGGGAGTGCATGAGCATGGGAAGAGGAGGGGCGGTGTCACGCCAGCAGAGCCTCCTCCACGGCAGGGACACTGTGGGGACACTGGTGTCCATAAAAGCAGGACAAGCCTGCCACCCAGTGCTGCTAGGTGCCACCACAGCAGCTGGGCCGAGCAGCTGCCTCTCCTGGCTCCACCGTGTGTCCCCCAGCCCGGGCCTGGACCTGAGAGCCACAGTGGCCTTTAGGTCTCTGATGACCCAAGGCTGCCACTCTCCCCTCCTCACCTGAGAAATCATTCTCACACCTGACTCTTCAATCAACTCACAAGTCAACAGGGGGGCTCGAGACTCCAGGTGGGAAGCCCAGAAGGTGCGGCTGGAGTGACTCACGGCAGGAAATAACTGAGGACCCAGAGCGGCCACAGGCAGAGGACTCGATGGAATATCAGGCACTCGTTAAAAATGTTGAATGTGAGGTCTGGGAGCTTATGGGCAAGGTGTCAGTGATGCTGTATCAGAAAGGCAAAGGGCCTGAGAACAACTTTCTGCTGGGTCCGTCCTTGCTGTTCATAGGCATTTGGATTAGGTGGAAGAATGGTTCACGAATTCTCCTTTTATACTTATTATATTATATATAGTTATATACACATATATGAAACATACATATATTTCACTATTATGTTCCTATATAATTATATATTCTATATTTTATTTTAATTATTTAATTTAAAAATTTTTATTATTATTTTATTATTAGTACTCCATTACCCAGCACTGTCCTAGGACTTTGAGACACATTATCTCATTAATCCTCACACTGCCCTGTGACCTAGGAACCATCATTTCCCCCACTTTACAGATGAGAAAACTGAGGCACAGAGAGGTGAAGTAATTGGTCCAGGGTCATAGAGCCAGGATGAGTCAGAGCCAGGATTTGAACCCTGGTCCTGGCCCCGGGGCCTGGGCTTCTAAGCCACGATGCCATAGAGGCTTCATGGTCTTACAAGCTTCTTCAGGTCATCAATACAAATACTGGAGGAAAAGATACTTTCTTGAAAAAATAATTTTTTTAAAGGTCTACCAAGAAACAGTTTCATACATCTCCTCTTTAGTCATCCTTTATAAATAGTTTTATATTTTTAAAAGAGAGAGAGAGGGGGGAAAAAAAGAGGGAAATCTCTACCACCGACAGGGCTGGTCCACGGTGGATTTGTGGAGGGAATGCTGACTTCTGAACCTCTGCTCTCTGTCCTCTTTCTCTCCCTTGTTAGGATCCTGTCCCCATCTTCAGCCTCTCCTCTTCCTAGTTTTGAAACACTTGCTCTCAGGAAAAGTCCTGATCAATGGATCAAAAAAGAGTGATAGCAAATAAGGCTTTAAAGGTGGAATTTCAGGCAGAAGGAGGGAGGCAAGGGAGAGGAAGGGAACCCTGGGGTTTATTGAGCACAGACACGGTTCCAGATATGTTCTCATATTCTCTTATGTGAACCCTGCTGCCAACCTATGGAATGGGCATGACCCCCATTTAAAAGATGAAGAGACTGAGGCTCCCATGGGTGCGGGGACTTGTCTGATGCCACCCAGCTAGAAAGTGGTAGAACCAAAATTCACACCCAGTCTCCTCGACTTCTTGTGTGGAGTTCAGTGCGTGTTCTCTGAGCCCCTGGAGTGAGACCAGCACATGCTGGGAGCTGGGGCGAAGTGGGCAGATGAACGTGACCCAGCTCCTGGCCTCCAGCAGCTTGGGCTGGACTGGAACCTCATGTCCAGTGAGGCTTGTATGTCCAGACTCCTGGTTCAGGCTACGCCAGTCCTGGCTTTCAGACTGTTGGAATATTACACACCCAGCAAAAGGATTCTTAAGAAGACAATGCTCTCCACTTGGACACTAAAAAAATTAACAAAGGGAGGAGTGAGCATACGTCAAAAAAAGAGAGGTGAGATTCAGTGTTTTAAGTGACTCCACCCTGGTTAGCTGTGTGACCTTGGGCAAGTTACTTAATCTCTCTGGGCTAAGTTTCCTCATCTGTAAAACGGGTTGATGCCTTGGCTCAGGCTACTCCAGAAGGCTGGGAAATAACATAACAGGTATGTAAGCGACCTGTAAACTGAAAAGCATTTCACTACACAGATGATATTACACTTTTAATAAAGAATTGTTGATTGCTTTTGAAATTTCTCCTGTAACTGAAGCTGTGCTAAGGGCTTGATCATTAGACTATGAGAATCTGAGAGTGGGCTTGATCTCGGTAACACTCATAGGGGCTCAGAAACAGGGAAGGAGTGTTAATCCTCCCCCACACCTGCTCCCCAGCTCCCATTATCAAAACGCTGATACCTCTCCTTGATGTGCTCCCCAATGCAGCAGGCATCTCCTCCCATTTTGTAGTCAGCCAAGGTTGACTTGCCCAGTATCTCTGAGCCTGTAAGCATCAGAGTCCAGACACACCAGATTCTCTGCCTCTTGCTACACCTCCCCCTGCTCTCCCCCCACCCCACCCCCATCCTTCACAAGGATGAAGACAAGAAGCGAGGCTGGCGTGAAAAGACAGCCCAGTGGCTTAGGACCAAGATCCCAACGAGCAAAGACCTCGTTTATAAAACCAAAGAGAGCCCTGAGGAAAGTTAATTGGAATGAAAGAAATCCCAAAGAATTTAGCACTCAATTTGAGAGACTATTTTTGGCTGAACCAAGATGAAAAGACAAAAGTAAGTGCACCAAAATTGAAGAGAAACTAATTTGTAAGACATAATGGGGAGCAAACTTCTCAAATTTCCTCAGAGCCCGGGAGACACGATTATTCAGGAAATAATTAGATGCTATCCTGGGGGTAATGAAAGCTAAAAATGAAGATGAAAGAAATTGAAAACTGCCAGAAAGGTCATGGGCTGCTCTCAATATTTTTTGTCTTTACAGATCTGAAGATACAAGAACTAATATGCAAAAGAACAATAAAGCAGTACAAACTAGTCAGAGAGGAAATCGAGCTGGGAGAATCTAAACATCTCGCCCATCTGTTGGGGATGACCCTGCTGGGAAATGCAGAGCCAGGTGTGTCCTGAGCCTTAAAGGGTGGCAGTCCCTTCGGAAGGTGGCTGGAGGTGCACAGAAGCATGACACTGCCCCAAAGCTGAACTGCCCCCCTGGCCTGAGGGGTCAGCACACTTATTTTGTAAAGAGCCAGATAGTACATATCTTCAGCTTCGAGGGCCCGATAGTCTCTGTTGCAACTACTCAATTCTGCTGGTGTAGCATGAAGGCAATAGCAGTATGTCAATAAGTGGGTGTGGCCATGTTCCAATAAAACTTTATTTATAAACAGGCAGCAGTCTGGATTTGGCTTTCGGGTAACAATCTGTTCCATCCCACCTGAATTACCACACCTGGTCTTCCTATGTGCAGTCTAATCCTGCTTCTATCCACACAAAAACATTGGATATTAGAACATGCTTTCTAAAACCTAACTAATAGTAATAATAATGATGATGATTAGAAGATAGCTGCTAGCATAGAAACACCGAGTATTTAGTATATACTAGTCATGGTTCGTAGCACTTAAATAACACCTACTATCTTCACAACAACCTTTATGAGGAAGGTACAATTTTACAGATGGGGCACTGATGCCCAGAGAGGTGAAGTGATTTTCCCAAGGTCACACAGCTGATGAGCGTCAGAGGCAACATCTGAACTCAGACAGCCTGACTTCAGAGTCCATGCTCTTAGCCACTATAATTTACTGCCTCTAATGTGTTTGGCTCCAGATTCTTCAGGAGCTTCCCACAGCCTACAAGATTAAGTCAAAATTCCTTAGCTCAGCACACAATGGCATCCGTGACTTGGTATATCTCACCTCTCCAGCCTCATCTTTCTCCAAGCCTCACCCCTGCCCCATGCATAGGAACCACTTGAAGAGCCTATATCCCCATTCATCCCTCTATATTCCCTATATATTCCCTATATTCCCTTCATTCATGCCTGGGATTCTCTCCTCCTGCACTAACACCTATTCTACCTTGCAAACTCAGCACAAGTGTGACCTCTAAACAGGTGTCTATTCCAGGTTGATCAAGTCACTTCCTCTCTTTGGGTGCTAGTTTCAATGACTGTAATTGGTGGAAAGTAGTAGAATGGCTGATTCCCCTCAAGAGTCACTACCACTTTAGTATAAATTAGCCTATCTGATTAGCTTAGTTTCCTAGGAGCATCTTGAAGGAATGCAATACAGAAGAAATAAATTCAGGTGTAGGGGAGAAAAAGATTGTATGTCATATGACTCAATTTATGTTGAAAGCTTTGATTCTACCCAAGTCTGAAGTGCAGCTCTGCTTGGCTGGGAGCCTGATGACTTGTCTCTCCAGCCCAAATTCTTCCAGGGGACTGAGCTCTGTCAGACTGGGCTCTGAACTCTTTACCTGCTTAAGGGGAGCAACTGCTTCACTAGAATCCAGATTCCTTAACTCTAAGAATAGCGCAATTTTCCCAACCCCATACTGCATAACGAACTGCACTTGTCAGGCTAGGCAGCTTGATTAAAACATCCGTTCACAATACCAACTCCTTCTGCTCTAATTCCAATCCTCCAAGGAAACCTTGACCTATAAATTGGTTTTCATCCATTCAAATCTGATTCAAATTATTCCCCAATGCACTATTCAAAACTTTTTATTCTTTCACCCATTCCTTCATTTCAAAGTAACTTTGAACTAGGAGTTTTAAGTCTGATTCTAGCATATTATCTTTTCGTCCCTCTATCCATCTATCCTTCTTTCCATCTCTTCTTCCACCCATCTGATCTCCCATCCCTTCTCCATCTATCTATCCTCTCTTCATCCATTCTTCCATTCATCCTTCCATCCATCTTTCCATCCAACCTTCTTTCCATCCATTAATTCACTCAAAATTGGTTGGGTGCCACTGTAAGCCATGCCCATTACTGGGGGCTCAGTAGTCAGTGCTGAACCCAGCAGGAAAGAACTTAACCTCTTGGAGCTTACAATAGAATAGGGATGACAGACAGGAACAAATACTTGTTCTCCTTCTGGCTGAGCATCTCCCCTCCCCTACCATTATTTACAGGAAGTGATGGGTACTGTTTCCTGGGGTACCCAAGGTCCTGCCCTGCCCAACTTCACTTTCCCTTACCTCCTCCCCTACATGTCTCTGTGCCTCAATGGTCTGCATCTGCTCCATCCCCAGGGGTAAGACCATTGCACTTCCCTTTCTAGGCAAATTCCTCATGCCCCTCACTTCAGTCCTCTTCATCTCATTCTTTCCTGCCCTCTGCAGCCCCTTGCCTTACTATTAATTACCCAAGTAATTACCACCCACATTACTGTCTATTTGATGTTCATATCCAACAACTACCTCTCTGGTCTGAGCCACTGAGACTCTGGTCTGGACCACTGCAGTAGCCTCCTCACTCATCTCTCTGACTCTCCTGCTGCCCTCCCCACATCACTCCACGCCAACCATACTTCGCTGTTTCTCAAACACACACCTACCCCAGGGCCTTTGCACTTGGAATTCCCTCCACCTAGAGCCCTCTCCTTCCAGATCTCCCATGGCTCACTCTCTCCCTTCATTTGAGACCTACTCAAATATCCCTCCTCAGCAAGGCTTTCTCCGACCACCACCAAAGAATAGCATCCCACCGGTCACCACTCCCCATCTCATTTCCCTGCCTTATCTTCTCTCATGACATTTTCTACCACTGTGCACATAATATATTTTTTATCTCTTTGTTGCTGTCTTCCCCCACGAGGATGCAAACCCCTGAAAGCAGGGGCTTTTTCTGGTTTTGTTCACTGCTGTACCTGCAGCATCTCTCACAGTGCCTGGCACAAAGTAGGGGCTCGATACCTCTATGGAATGAATGAATGCAGGAATGAATAAACGCCCCCCTCTCTAGTCAGTCTCTCCCTTCAGCCTGCAAACACATCCAAGCGTCTATTTTTAAAACAAATGAAACAAAACAAAAATCTCCCCTTGCCTATTAGCTTACCATCTTTGTTTTTCCTTTCATCACCACCCAGATGCAGAACTCTTTTCTCCATAACTGCTATCAATGTGCACGTGCAGCTTGGAGTTCTCCTTCCTCAACTCACCATTCCCTGCATATGCTGACGAATGTTCTAGATTCCAGGTGGCTTGGGGCAGGGCTTCCCATGTTTCCCCAACTCTGGATGCACCTCCCAGCTTTTGCCACATCCTTGCACTTCCTTTACACTCTTCAATTCATTACCTTTCTTTAAACAACTCATCTATTTATTTAAGTTATTTAAAAAGAGATCTTATAATGCTACCAGAAATAGGAAATTAGTGTGACTCTCCATAATTACAATGCAACTGTAAAAATGAAATAAAAACAAAGTGATTAAATTCTAGATAGAGGTTGAAAACTGCTGGGGGCTCTGGGCTGCAACGTCCCTCACCTCCTTTGCTCTTTGTGGAAAGAGAGCTCAGGGAGTGTCAGAGACACGTCAGCGACCCGGGGCCGTCACATGGTGACTACTGTTAACAGTGCCGCATTGTATCCTGGAAGTTTGCTAAGAGAGCAGACCTTAAGCAATGTGTTAATTACCTTGTAGTAATCATTTCACAATCCGTATGTATATCAACTCAAAGTGCTGCACCCTTTAAATATACACAATTTTATTTGTCAATTATGCCTCAATAAAGCTGGGAGAAAAAAAGGACCCGGGAGTTCCTTCTAGTTTCTTCTAGGTTCTCCCCACCTTCTAGTGGAGTCATCAGGACTGGAGGACCCTGGAGATGCACTGACATTCTCAGCGTCACTCAATGGCATTTAATGTCCCTGAACTCATGGCACTTAACGTCCTGCCTGCCTTCCCTCCCCCAATTCAAACTCATTTTCTGAGCGAGGCGTACGTCTCCCTTTGGAAGATTCTAGAATGGTGGAAAGGGAGCTGGGCTGCGAGCCACGCCAAGGCCAGTCCTTGCCCCGTTCCAGCCCTGCACACAATCTCAGAGAACTCACTTCTGCTCTCTGGAGCTCGGCTTCCTCACCACTGAGAGCAGCAGCTGATATGGAGGATTTTTGACATTTATAATCCGTTGAGACCTTATGTTAATCACTTGAGTGATAAATTTAATATCCCACTAAATTAATACATCACAACTCACTTAACCCCACTATGGAACATTCATATAGTTTTTGGCCTTTCACAGTTCTAATTCTCACTGCTGTAAACATGTTTTTCCCCTCATAACAGCATTTTCCCCTATTTCTGAATTATCTCACAGGATAAATGTCCAGAACTGGCATTCCTGGAACAAAGCATGTGGGTCTAATCCTCCTTGGCCAGCGGCCCTCCCACAGGCTCAGACCACTTCACAACCACACACGGAGTGCCAGGGAGTGGCTATAGGAAAGGGTCATAAATGTTAGCTGCAAGAATATCTGGAACCCTCTTGAGACATCTCAGACAGGTGGGGGCTTTAGGAAGATGTGAATTTCAGGGGAAAAGCTGGTCCACCTTCAAGCAAATCTGTGATGTGGCTCAAAGCCAACCCCTTGAAAGCCCCAGGGGCCTCAAACCCTCTCCTTCTTTACCCAGATCTAGGTTCCTCCTTCTCCCCAATTCTCTGACGCCTGAAACGAACAAAAGATTTTGGAGAAAGAAACATTACCCCCTTGCTTTTCCTCCTGTGGACCTGTCACATCACTCCCTTTCCGCTAACGAGGAGGCCTACAGCCCTGGTGCCTCTCACACCCGCCAGGATGGGAATCTGAGACTGCACCCAAAACTGGCACCCTTGGAGATCACTGTGGATGTCTGGGAGTATCTTATTCTTAGTTCTGAAGAAGGAGGTATGTTTTTTCTACATGATTTCTCAGCTTCACCCGGGAGCATATCATACTATCTCCCCCATGAGGGACATGTGTCAGCCCCCTGTGGGCAGGGGTTTGTATCTGTCTTGTCCACCAGTGCAGTTCCTGCATCTACACCAGTGCTGGGCACAGAGCAGGGGTTCGGCACATATGTGTGTTGCCCCCAAGTCCCTCCACTGTGATTTGCGTCTGGTGTAGGAAGCACGGTCAGGCCATTACAAATCATAGCTTTCAGCCCCAAAGGGCAAGACAGTGTTCTAACAACATGACAGTTTAGGGAGAAATATGTTTTTTCTAGTCTGGAGAGCTTCAGGATTATTCAAGTTCAAATCCAGACTGTAAATAAAGTGAAGTCATTGAGAATCTTTTTTTTTTCCCCCCGCACTGCACCACTTGTAGGATCTTAGTTCCTCAACCAGGGTTTGAACCCGTGCCCCCCGCAGTGGAAGCACGGAGTCCTAACCACTGGACTGCCAGGGAAGTCCTGAGAATCAGTTTTTAAGAAGATGATTAGAAGTGTTTCTTTCTCTCCTTTGAGAAAGGGGACACCCATTCTGAGGAGAGAGGGGAAAGGGAGAGAAAATGAGAGAGGAGAAAAGAGAGAGAAAGGTGAAAGGGAGAACAGACAGATAAGAGAGGAGAATATGTGACTTGACGGACAAATGCAATCTAAGAAAAAAAAGTAAAAATGTTCCAGACCTATGTTGAAAACATTTGTTCAATAACTCAGTTTAAAACACTGGCAGGGAAAGGTAGAACCAGGTTTTAAAAATCGTTTTTAAAGTTGGTTACTATTATGTTTCTGAATGTGTTCCAGGGTGGTGTGGCAGAGCTGTGCCCCTGAGCCCTGGGTCCTGCCATCAGGAACCTGGGCGGAGCCGCCAGCCTCCAGGACAGGGAACCAAAACCAGGGCCAGGTCAGGACCCTGGAGAGCGCCGAGCCGGCAGGAGGCTGCGAGGCGCTCAGCTTGCCCAGCAAATCTGGCCAGGCGGGGACAAGTCTCCTTCCCCCAAACCCCTTCTGAGGATTAAGGACTGGAGACTTTCCCTCCTGGCTGAGGCCTTGTGCTAACCAGGGATGCAGAGACTGAAAAATGGAACCTTGGAGCTGAAAGTAGCTGTCACGGGTCTCCCTCTGAGTCTAACCTCGGATCCAACTCCACCACCCATCACCCCACCTCACTGCCGACTTCTGGGTCCTGTGTGTACTTGATTCTAGACACCACTGGTCCCCTACTCTGCCCATATTATAGGTGAGAAAACCGAGCCCCAGAGAAATGGAAATGAACTACCCCAAGTCATCCTGAGATGATGACTCACATTCTAAAGGGGAAGCAGATGTGCGGAAAAGATTTGGGGGGCTGCTGCACTGTGACTTCCTCAGAGGGCCGCACTGGATGCTTTGGGGTTCCTGCAGGTATCCCTATCTAACAGCCCCAGACCAGCGGTGCACAAAGACTCCAGGCTCTAAAGTTCTTCGTATCTCTCTTTATCTTGCTTTCCCTCTTTTCCCATCAGAAAGCCTACTTGAAAACCAACAAATGGTTTACTTTCTATGTCACAGTCATTGTGCCTGTCCTGACTCCTTGCTGGTTGGACAACTTATGAGCTCCCACATTGACACAATTTTCTTTGGTTCTGGTCTGGATAAAGCTTAGTCCCTTCTGGGGCTCATTCCTGTGCAGCTAGTCAGCTGTGAGCGCAGGAAAAGCTGTGAGGCCCTGGTGACTACAGCAGCGCAAGAGAGCTGGATCCTGACGCCAGCTCTCTGAAGCAAGAATCACAATACGGCTTGGAGAGAGAAAACGCTCAAGGTCAAGAGCAAGTACACAGTTCTGTGACCCAGAGCTGTGGACAGGGACTGCTTCAGAGCCCGGAAGAGAGAATCACACCTCAAAGCAAAGCCAACACGACTCATCTTCGGGGGCCTGTGGGATGCTTTTGAGTGTCTGGCACTGGGTCTTATCCCGAGTGTATGTTATGAGAGGCATAAAAATGTAGTCTCCTGTCCCCAGGTGTCCCCTCATCTAGGCACGATGAAGTCAGAAATTCCACTCTTGCAGATGACAATCTTTCTTTGGGGTTGGGTATTGTTCTTCTCTTTGTGCTCATTCAGAATGCAGCTAGCACCTCAAAGGTGAAAGACTTCCAAGGTTGCTCTCTAGCCTTGGGTAGTGGGATGGTGCACTAGTCAGGATTCTCCAGAGAAACAGAACCAATAGGATAGATAGATACATAGATACGTAGACAGACAGACAGATATCCTAGATTTTATATATATATATATATATATATATATATACATACACACACATATATAATCACACACATATATAATCTATCTATCTAACCACTTGCGGGGCTTTTAAAAACCCCAGTGCCGGGCTTCCCTAGTGGTGCAGTGGTTGAGAGTCCGCCTGCCAATGCAGGGGACACGGGTTCGTGCCCCGGTCCAGGAAGATCCCACATGCCGCAGAGCGGTTGGGCCCATGAACCATGGCCGCTGAGCCTGCCTGTCCGGAGCCTGTGCTCCGCAACGGGAGAGGCCACAACAGTGAGAGGGGCCCGCGTACCACAAAAAAAATTAAAAAATAAAAAAAAATTAAAACCCCAGTGCCGAGGCCACCCCCCCGACCACAACATTACATCAGAATCTCTGGGGATGGGGCCTAGGCCTCAGTAGTTTTGAAGCTCCCCAGGTGATACCAATGTATATACAAGGTTGAGAACCACAGCTCTCCTGGGAGAGCAGAGAAGAACCTTAACCACCTCTGTCCCCACTGAGTGGAGCCCAGGACATGCCCACAGGATGCAGTATGTCAATGCCTGTTGCACTAGTGGCAGTTAGGCTGGGCTCCACAGCAAAGAAAACTCACAGCATCTAAGGTTTATTGCAGGAAAAAGACACAAGATAGGAACAGCATGGCCTGACGTGCAGCACGATGACTATGGTTAGCAGTAATGTGTCGCACACTTGAAACTTGCCAAGAAGGTAGATCTTAAGTGTTCCCCCCCGACACACACACAGAATAACTATGTGAGGCAAGGGGTATGTTAATTAGCTTGATTGTGGTAATCGTTTCATACTTCACAATCATTTCTCACAATGTTTTATATATCAAAACAACATTGTGTACCTTAAATGTATCTTCAATGTACACAGTTTTTGTCAGTCATTCTTCCATAAAGCTGGGGAAAAACAGTAGTAGCAGTATTAAAGGAAGGATGTGCATCACAGCCAAAGGCTCTCTCACAGCAAGGGGGCCCAAGAGGCCAGGTGAGGCCTCCAGTTGTCACACTGACAAGGCACAGCCATACCGGATCAGGGACCACTGATGTCTACACATGGGATATTAGAAGCAGGAGGCTCACGACGGGATGTAGACCAGCTTCCTGTGCCCCCCTGGCCGGGCAGCCGTGCTCTTGCCAGGTAACCACGCTGACAGCAGAGTCCTTGGAGGGGCTCTCTGAGACCAGGTACACATCACTGACCCCATTATTAACCATAAGCACTGTTGACAAGCTGGTGGCCTCGGACCCGTGGTCACAGATCAGTGCCCTTTATGCCTTGACCAGGGCTCAGTGCCAGGCAGGTACCCCTCTTACTTCAGCAAAACAGCCCAGGGTGACCCCAGGCCTGCTGCAATCCTCCCACACCGTACCTGTAAGATAAGTCAGCCTGCTTTTCCTTAAACCTGACGCTCCAAGTGTGGCCTGGACCCCACAGTATCGAGATGACTGGGGAGCTTGTTAGAAATGTAGAACCCCAGGCCCCCCACGCCGCCCAGACCCACTGATGGAGGTCTGCATTCCCATAAGACCCCCGGCGAGTCCTATGCTGAAGCCAAGGCTCACGGTCTGAAAGGTGACCACACTCACATCACCTTCTCCTCCCACCTTGCAGGCCGGCTCTGCACCCAGCACTAAGACCAGTCTGATCTGCCCCAGAAGAGGGAAGCGTCCCTCCTTGTGTCCCAGCCCTGAGCACCATCCCCACCCCGGGTCAGGCAGAGCGATGTCTCCATCGTGGGCAACTCCACAGCCTGCTCCTCTTGTCCGGGACCATCATTACTGAGGGCTGGGGGCCCTGTGCTGGTGTCCAGGGTCGTTTGGGCCCAGGGGACCAGAGGGCAATGCCATCACTGCCCTTCCTCCCCCTCCACCAACACGTGAATTCAGACAGGGTCAGGTTAGAGTTGCGGCTGGTGCAGCCTTGAACGGGAAATCAGTCTGCCCGATGGACTGTTACCGCCACGCCTCACAACGGCCACAGCTCATGTTGAATAGCACCTTAGAACCATCGACCACTAGCCAGGATTTATTTGCACATTTACTATGTTCCAGGCTCTGTGTCGGGGGCTTTAGTCACATCAGCCCATTCACTGCACCAGGCTATACAGCAACGGTTATCCCCGTTTTACAGAGGAGGAAGCTGAGTCTTAGGCCAGGTGTCTTGTCAAGGTCACCCAGCACCACGACCCAGACTCAGGTATCTGATTGCAAAGACCTCACTCATAATTCTGACCTTACTCTTCTTTGAGAAATGACCCCTCCAGTTGTGCTGGGGTTACAGGAGTGAACACAACACGTACAATCCCTGCCCATGTGGAAGCTGCAATGCGGAGGGAGGATGGGGGGTAATTTCTGAGCATGCACTGTACTTTGCTTACATTCACTCAATTGTTTATATGACCACCCTAAAAGGTAAAGGACATTGTCATCCCCATTTGGCACACTGAGGCAGGGCTCAGAGAGGTTAAGTAACTTTCCCCAGGGTCACACAGCTGGGTCCAGCAAGGCATGGAAGGGGCAGGTAAAGAGCCCACCTATGGTGCCTCGGTGACAGCTGAAGGGCTCCAGGTGTGGATGTGAGTACTGGGGCTTTTCCAAACTGCCCTGACTCCTTGCCCCTTCCAGAGCTGGAGTCCTCTGAATCCTGCCAGAGGAAGGCTAGCATCCTCTTTGCCATATTCTGGAATTCCTAGAGGCAGTTTCCCTGTCCCTAGTTTGCTGTGCGGCTTTGATCTCTCTGAGCCATCATGCCACCTACCTGGCAGGGTCAGTGTGATGATCATATCGGACAGACCACGGAAGAGCGTTAGGAAGTAGGGGTGCCAACACATGTCAGTTACTTCTCCCAAACCTCAGGACGGCAGTGAGGTCATGGGAGATCCACACCCCCCCCACCGGGAGAACCATTAGCTGATAGGGGAGCGTGCCAACAAGTGGACCCAGGCCCAGAGATGCAGCCCCTCTGGACCCAGCGTTGGTTTTCCAGTGTCTGTGGCCTCCCGAGTACTGCCCAGTGGGCCTCAAGGGGCAGAGGCCCTTCCAACACTAGTGCAATATTCATCTTGGCCACATGAGGGCAGCATGCACCCACACAACGCCCAGCTCCTGGCACAGCAATTCTGGGGCAAGGGGCTCTTACTGCTGCTGCCAGGGAAGTGGGCGCTGAACTCATGCACAGAAAGTGGGGAGAGCCCTCCCCACTGTGCCCCCACCCACTCTACTCTGCCCAGTGTTCCTCTTCCCTACCTTCTGCTTCACAGATACCACCAAGTCCTCTCTGTAATGTAAGTGCTTAGTTTAAGGTTTAAAGACACAAGCTAAATATTCTCCTATCACTTTCCATTCGGCCATTTTTTACTGAAAACCTGCTTCATGCCACTATTCTAGGTGCCGGGGACTCAGCGGTCACAACCCAGACAACGATCCCTGTTCTCACTGAGCTCACAGTCTAAGGCAAGTTATTAGCTGCCTCCCCTCACATATTTTATTACAAAAAATTTCAAACATGCAGAAAAGTTGAAAAAATTGTACAGTGAACACCCACAGACCCAACACCTTTATCACATATCTATCCACTTATTTCTTCCTCTATTCATCTATCCGACTTTTTTCGTGCATTTCAAAGTAAGTTGTAAATCTCTCTCTCTGCTCTAAAGCAGGACTAGAGTTCATGCTCTTTGAAAGGTAAAATTGATACACAGTAAAAGGCACAGATCTTAAATGAACCAATGCATGAGTTATAAAAAGTACACACTTGTGTACCCAAATCTAATCAAGGCATAAACCATTATTTGCTGCCTTTTAATTGTTCTGTAGCTCTGGGCTGCTTATTTAACCTTTCTGGTTTAGTTTCCTCAGGTTTTTTTTTTAAAGAATAAACTTGTCAAGAGCATGAAATGAATCAATATACAAGAGTCCCTGGACCATGGTAAACACATGGTTACACAGTCATCCTGTCTGGCATGGAATTCACTATCTTCTAGCTGTGTGACGTTGAGCAAGTTGCTTAACTTCTCTGAGCCTCCTCTGAAGTCAGTCATAAAACTAACTTTTTAGCAATGGTCTCAACCATAGCTGAACACTAGAATCACCCGAGGAACTTTTAAACATAACCTACATGTCCTGATTGTTTGGAAATGTATAAATACACTTTCAGGTGTAGAATAACTAGAGTTAGGAGAACTGAGTTCAGGTAACTCTTCTGCAGACCTGGGCAGACCTTTGGTAAGAGGTACATAAGGTCTCTGGGCCTCCGTGTTTTCATCTTTAGACTGGCTGCATCATGGGCTTGTTGTGAAGTACAGGTGGGCTAGTGGGTATGAGAGGAGGCTGGGAGCTGTGAAGCATTCTACACTTATGAGACATCATTACTTAGGAACACTGGAGTCAGAAAGGACCTTCCAGATCTTAGTTTGACAGAATTAACTTGTTTTAGAGAAGCAGAACCAAGGCAGAGGGAAGAATCAAACTTTTTATCACATCACATAAGTAAATTCAACCTGGCCCAGATGATACCTCAGACCCCAGGGGGTGCAGTGACTCCAAAAGCTCACCTCCTCCCTTCCTCAAGCAGCCCCTCCTAGGGGACACCAGTCTCTTTCTCTTTCCTTTATTGTCTGCTTTACATAATTAGGAACTTATTAGAAACTCCCATGTCATCCACTGTGTAGACAGAGAGAAATGAAATTTGTGGCACATGGACATTTACTACCCACTCCTGTGCCCCAAACAGACATTAATAACTGATTGCTGAACTTTTTCCCACTGGCTGCCTTAGATGCCTATCCCATGGCTGCCTTAGATGCCTATCCCACAGCGTACTCAAAGAGACATCCCCAGATAATCAGCGTTGACAGCTGAAATGAAACCTCTTTGCTGTTTTTCCTGATATGAAATTTCGCAAGCCAGACATGCTCCCCGGAGCCTGACACAGAATGAAAAAGTCACCCACCAGTGCCTGAGAACAGTGAGTGCATGATAAGTACTTGTCACTTCACCTGGAAGCTAACACAGGTATTTGTTACTGCAAAGGTGGCAATTTCTGGGACAGAGCCAGATCAAGAAAAGTTGAGATTGTGTCTAGAGAGCTCATGGTACCCAGGAGAGAAGGGGCTTGAGGGTCTCGCCACACCAAGTGGCCAGAGCAGGGCAGGTGTGTCTGGGGAAGTACTGACCTGCAGGTGATGGGGAAGAAGGCAAGCCTGGAAGGTGGGCTGGGGCAGGTGAGCCAGTCCCGCCCAGGTGAAGGCAGAGCAGCAAGGAGAAGGTGCCTGGTGGATGTCCTAGCCGGTGAGACACAGCCACCTGGGAGCAGGTGACGGGCAGGGGTCCAGGTGGCTGGTAGTCAGTTGGCACTCACTGAGGGTGGAGGTGTGAAGGAGAACAGGAGAGAGTAGCGTACCCAGCAGGGGCTTGGCTCCAAGAATGAGGCTTCATTCAGTTCAGCAGCAAACAAACACACAAGGTCAGGGAGGCTGGGTCATCCATGCCCGCACCCTGGAATCAGCAGTCAGCTGGGGGCCATGAACCCATCCCTCCATTGCCCTTATTGCTCTCAAGGTGCCCCGGCCGCCAGCCTGGGGAGCTTCCCTGAGCAGCTCTCTCTGGCCCAACAGAGCTGCACAAACGTTGCTCTTCCGTCCTCGTCAGCAGCTGTCACAGCACATTTGACGCCGCAGCGTCATCCACGCTCCAGGAAGCCGGTGAGGCCGGGCGCGTCAGGGAATGGCCAGATGTAGTGATGCCTTAGATCTCTGGATGGTATCAGGGGACTTACGTCCTGGCCAAAGCAGTGGAAGATGGGATTGGGTGGGTTTCCAGAGCAAAAAAGGAAGAAAAATCTACGTGAATGCCACCACCTTGATTGCACTGGGCCTTCTAAACACGTCCTAAACCGAGTAAGAGCCGAGATCCCTCTGTTCTCGTCCTTCATTCTGTGCTTCAGTTGCTGTGTGTTACAGAGGAAGTCACTCTGGGCCTCAGTCTCCTCATCTGTGAAACGAAGACAGTTACACTCACCCTGACGAATGGGGCAAAAATGAGGCTCAGATGTGAGCAGGCTGTTCGGAGGGCACAGAGGGATGGACCAGGAATGACAAACACATGTTCTCTCGGGTGTCACCTCTGCTTGGTAGTGGCTGCCTGATCATCACCGTGTTGAGAAGGATTCTGAAGCTGAGGCCAAGCCAGACCAGAAAGCAGGCTGTGATTGCTTAGCTACGTCTGCCACGGGGGCAAGATGGGCGGGCACTCCCTCCTATGCTGTCTGTCTGTCATTTTTGACCTAAATTGTTGTAAGGTATCATTATTGTCATTTCTTCTTTAGCCCACAACCAAAACCACTCTGAGAAGAGGCCAATATACAGAATTCACAACTCAGAGTCAGTCCCAGGGGCGCCTTCTGGGCAGTGACTGGGGAGATGGTGGCCCTGCTTCCCTGAGTCATATCTCACAGCCATCCCACCCCTACTCCTGCCTCATTTCCAGCTATGTCCCTTCTTCATTCCAGTGAAAAAAAATTTTCTGTTACTGTCTATCACACCACGTACTTTCAGGTCTCAGTACCTGTCCTTCTGCCCGGAGCGCCCTTTCCCTCCCTGCTTGGCAAACTCCTATGCATCCTTCAAGACCCAATGCCCATGACAGTTCTTCTGGAAGGCCTCCCTGTCTGATACCGCCTCCCCCAGGCAGAAGTAGTAGTCGCTCTCTGGGCTCAAACAGCTCTCCATTTTTGCTATATTAGAATGAGACTGGAGAGGCCAAGCGGAGCTGGCTTGATGTGGGCGTCCCCTGGCCAGGCACACAGTAGGTGCCTGGCTAGTGTAGGGATCTGCACCAACACCTTCACCCCACTCACCCAAGACTGGCCATGTGTTCGGCTTTCAGAACGCAACACCGGCTCCCTCCTGTCTGTTTACAAGCCCTTGATTCCCGTTTGGCTTGGCCCACGTTCCCCCAGACACCACAGAGCAAGGCCGTACCGGGGGAGCCACGGGATGCTGTGTCCCTGTGTGCTGGGGGTGTGCAGGAACCGAGGGGCAGTGGTCAACGGACGAGCCAACCGGGAGCTCCGAAGGCTGCCCGTCGCCATGGAGACAGGGCCCTGTGGCCCAGCCAGGCCCGGGCTGGTCAGTGAATGAATAAACGTGGCCCATTTTTCTGCCTTTGTTCGGAGCCTCCCTGGGGCTTCCTGCTGTCAGCCCCAGCTGTGGGGAAGGCGGAATTTGCCTGATATCGTGGAGCCGCCGCCTGGCAGCTCCGAGCCTAGCCTGGGCTGCCCCACGCCAAGATTCATGCCCAGCGAACAAGCCCCACTTTGTTCCTGTGGGAAAGTCCAGCCCCTCAGGAAAGAGCCCTCTCTCTGGCCGGCCCCTGGTCCGGGGACTCAGCGAGGCAAACAAAGCTCCCTCCGCTGGCGATGATGCACAGGCCCCAGCGCCCACCTCCGCGCCCAGAGAGACCGGCAGACCCACTCAGGGGCCCAGAGAGACCAGCAGACCTACTCAGGGGTGCAGAACTCCGGCGCAGCCCTTTCCTGCTCCTGCAGGAGGATGAGACGTGAGCCACCGGTGCCAGGTCTCCCCTACCTGTCCCTGCCTCTGGCTTCAAAGTGAGGGCTGTGGAAGAGGCAGGTGGGCCTGGGCGGGGAGCAGCGTGAGGACTCGGCTGGTACGCACGTGAGGCCTGGGGGAGGGCGGCCTGGCGCAGACCCCAGCCCGAGGTTGAGGCCCAGTGGATTTGCAGACACTCCCGCCTGTGCCCCAGTGCTGGGTGGAGCCCTGATCCCACCTCTGGCCACACAAGTGGCCTTGGCCTCAGCACGTCACCTCATCAGTCTCAAGACAGGGCTGCTGACCCTGGCTGCCTCCTAGGATGTCACTGATACTGGCAGTGATAAGGAGCAATTTGACGTAGTACTGCTCCTGGGCCAGGCTCTCCTCAAAGGGCGTCCTGTGGGCTATCTCATTGGAAAGGTTCTCACGATGAGAACTCACCAGGCCAGGCGTCCACAGGGAACAACGGGCAGGTAAATGAAGGAGTGCAGAGCCCAGGGAGGGGACAGCAGGGACTGGCAACTGTGGGTCCTTGAAGATCCCCACACCACCTGGTAGGTCCCCAATGACTCAGTGCCTACAACTGTTACCACGTGGCAATGTGGGTCCAGCCTGGCTGGATCTTCTTTCTATCTATCTTTCTATCTATCTATCTATACTGAGTCTTACTTGCAGCAGATGGGCTCCTTAGTTGCAGCAGGCAGGCTCCTTAGTTGCAGCTTGCCAGCTCCTAAGTTGCAGCAGGCGGGCTCCTTAGTTGTGGCATGAGAACTCTTAGTTGCGGCATGCATGTGGGATCTAGTTCCCTGACCAAGGATCGAACCCGGGCCCCCTGCATTGGGAGCACAGAGTCTTATCCACTGCACCACCAGGGAAGTCCCCTGGCTGGATCTTAGAGGAAGTTGGAAATTTGGATTTTGATGTGAAATATATCAATCTGTAAAAATGCAAAACTAAACAGTATGTCATTTTATATCTAAAGTAAAACTGTGCCTAAAGCATGGGGATGATAAGCACAAAATTCATCAAGGTGGTGACCTCCTGGGGGTTGGGAGCACAGACTGGGAGGGTATCCAGAGGGCTCAGCAGTCTTGGGGTTGGTCTGTTTCTTAAGCTAGGAGGTGGGTACGTGGATATTTATGACATGAATCTTCATACCTTATATAAACGTCATATATTTTCTTTGGAATGCATGACAAGGACTCCATAATAAACTATTTTAAAACCACCTGGAGACCAAACAAAACCTACCTGGAGGCCACGTCTAGTCCCCAGGCCTCCTGTCTGTGACACCTGCCCTGTGGCTCAGGTAACATTATCCCCACTGCACAGATGAGGAAACTTGGACTCTGAGTGTTTAAGCTACTTGTCCAAGGTCATTCAGCTCCCACGGGCTGTGTGGTTTGGGTTCTCCCAGAAGCAGAGCCTGAGACAAGTGTTTGAGGGCAAGAGGTTTATTGGGAGGTGATCCCCAGAAACACAGCCGGGGAGTAGGAAGTGACACAGGGAAGGAAGGTGTTACTTCCCCTGGCACTTCTGGCCTGCTGCTGGGAGGGCAGAGGGGCTCTGGGGCAAGAGAGAGCCCTCAAGAAAGGGATGCAGGGCTGGCAGGTAGAAGTCAGGCCGGTGTGCCTGATGTCGGGGTGGGAGGCTAGAGCAGGATGCCGATGACAGTGCTGGGAACCCCAGGTGGCTGGGTTTCCTACGCTATGATGTCACTTGCCTGCTCAAATTCACTTGCTGAGTAGCTCCCTACACCACAGCTGCTGAACACGAATCTTGTGCAGGGTTGGAGGGGTGGGAAGGTACAGGCAGACGTGGTTTTAAGACAATCCCATATAATCCTCATCCACTAAAATCTTGGCCGAGGAGACCCTTTGTATCCTAGGCTGCCACTCACAGTCGCCACCACACTCGCCTCCCACCCTTGCCTTCCTGTCCCTGTCCCTGTCCCAGCCCCCTAGGCTACAGCCCCCTCAACCTGCCCAATTATTCTCCAAGAAGCAGCCGGCCCAGGAAATGCAATGCTTGCAGAAAGGTTCATGTGCAGCAATTTCAGACTTTGAGGATTTAAGAAACTGCCCGAATTGAGAGTTTCTGAAATTACTCCACTCATCTCTTCTTGGCCTTACGCTTGCTTTTTATAAACTGAGATGATGGAAATGTTTCTCTCTTCCACAGAGAGGCATAAAGGGAACCAATTCCATTCTGTAACCCAAAACAGAGGCCTTCGTTTTCAATTTTCTCTGCCGCCACAGAGGAAATAGAGGTTTAAAGCTGTTAACCTTTAAACCTGCGCTGTTGGGTCTCATGTGGACATCCAGGGAATCTAAAAGCTCATCTTGCTTCCCTGGAGCTTATCTGAATTTAGCCCCCAAAACACACATGGCAACTGAAGCCTAGAGTTCACGAGGGGTCCTTGGAGGTTGGAGATGTGTTTGCATTGTGTTCTCAACATTGAGTGAGCACGTACTATGTGCTAGGCCTGGTGCTGGGTCATGGGGATGCACAGGGCAAGTGCATGGCTGGAGAGACAGACAGAGCAGTGGGTGACTTCCTTACCATAGAGTGCATGTGATGACTGATGGGGGGATGTCCGAGGGTCAAGGGCATGACCCTGAGCCCGGAGCCCTGGCACCGTGAGGTACTGAGGGATGCAATACTCAGTTGCCGACCCTGGGGCGAGTCCAGGTTGAACCTGAAACAGAATCCACCTGGGGCAGTTTCTACACTCGCCCCTTTCCCACTCTTTCCAGACTCATTTCTAAAGACAACTGATGAGAGGAATCTGAGCACAAAATGCTTCAGAGATTCGTCCTCTATTTTTCAACTGGCTTCCAGTGTTCCTGATGCACTGGGGAGAGCACCCCAGCTGGAAGCTAAGGCATCTTTAACACGTTCCTGTTCAACCAGAGCAGGGCTCAGCCAAGAGATCACTCAAACCAGGGAGGCATTTAGTCAACATCATCTGGAGACAACAGCTCATCCTTCCTGCCAGAGAGGAACACCAAGGAGACACAATTCAAGAGGAGCAGAGTGACTGTCTCCTTAACTGGGCTCCTAATTTCTCCTACACACTTTCGAAAAGCTTCTTTTGTGAGGCGAACGCCAGTGCCTTGACACCTTCCAGGAAGAGGGTTATGATCCAGTAAGTCTGAGAACACGCAGGGGTCCCAGCAGGATGGATTGGGATTGACTGAAAGATACCAGTGATGTCATGAAAGAGTGGAATGTTTCCTTAAAGGCAAAGGCCATAGAAAGGGACCTGGTTTTCGTGTGGAGTTCAGAGACAAACCTGGTGATGTTCTGGCACGTGCCTGGTGGGGGCTCATGCCCCTGGCAGTGCTAAGTCTCCCCCAAGAGACACCAGGTCGCCCGTGCTACTAATTATATGGTAGAGGCCTTTTGTCAGCAACACAATATTAAATCACTGGGTTCTTTGGGGTAGTTACACTCCTCTTGCCCATCTAGACCATTCTGAACATTCTGGCTAGAGCTTATCTGCACAATAGATGCAAGAAACTGCTACAAATCAATGCTAGTCCCCTCTGAGTGTTGGCTTCTGGATCAAGCTGGTGGAAGGTCAATTCCCAGATTTACCAACCCCCTAGAAGGGGGTCCTACTGGAATCAGTGGCTGCCAGGGGAGCAGTAAGAAGCACTCACACTCCATTTATGATAAAAACTCTCCAGAAAGTAGGCATAGAGGGAACTTACCTCAACATAATAAAGGCCATATATGACAAACCCACAGCCAACATCGTTCTCAATGGTGAAAAACTGAAAGCATTTCCACTAAAATCAGGAATAAGACAAGGTTGCTCACTCTCACCATTATTATTCAACATAGTTTGGAAGTTTTAGCCACAGCAATCAGAGATGAAAAAGAAATAAAAGGAATCCAAAACGGAAAAGAAGAAGTAAAACTGTCACTGTTTGCAGATGACATGATACTATACATAGAGAATCCTAAAGATGCCACCAGAAAACTACTAGAGCTAATCAATGAATTTGGTAAAGTAGCAGGGTACAAAATTAATGCACAGAAATCTCTTCCATTCCTATACACTAATGATGAAAAATCTGAAAGAGAAATTAAGGAAACATTCCCATTTACCACTGCAACACAAAGAATAAAATACCTAGGAATAAAGCTACCTAAGGAGACAAAAGACCTGTATGCAGAAAACTATAAGACACTGATGAAAAAAATTAAAGATGATACAAACAGAGGGAGGGATATACCGTGTTCTTGAATTGGAAGAATCAACATTGTGAAAATGATTCTACTACCCAAAGCAATCTACAGATTCAATGCAATCCCTATCGAACTACCAATGGCATTTTTCACAGAACTAGAACAAAAAATTTCACAATTTGTATGGAAACACAAAAGACCCCGAATAGCCAAATCAATCTTGAGAAAGAAAAATGGAGATGGAGGAATCAGGCTCCCTGACTTCAGACTACACTACAAAGCTACAGTAATCAAGACGGTATGGTACTGGCACAAAAACAGAAATATAGATCAATGGAACAGGATAGAAAGCCCAGAGATAAACCCACGCACATATGGTCACCTTATCTTTGATAAAGGAGGCAAGAATATACAATGGAGAAAAGACAGCCTCTTCAATAAGTGGTGCTGGGAAAACTGGACAGCTACATGTAAAAGAATAAAATTAGAACACTCTCTAACACCATATACAAAAATAAACTCAAAATGGATTAAAGACCTAAATGTAAGGCCAGACACTATCAAACTCTTAGAGGAAAACATAGGCAGAACACTCTATGACATCAATCACAGCAAGATGCTTTTTGACCCACCTCCTAGAGAAATGGAAATAAAAACAAAAATAAACAAATGGGACCTAATGAAACTTAAAAGCTTTTGCACAGCAAAGGAAATCATAAACAAGACCAAAAGACAACCCTCAGAATGGGAGAAAATATTTGCAAACGAAGCAACTGACAAAGAATTAATCTCCAAAATATACAAGCAGCTCATGCAGCTCAGTGTCAAAAAAAGCAAACAATTCAATCCAAAAATGGGCAGAAGACCTAAATAGACATTTCTCCAAAGAAGACATACAGATTGCCAACAAACACATGAAAGGATGCTCAACATCACTAATCATTAGAGAAATGCAAATCAAAACTACAATGAGGTATCACCTCACACCGGTCAGAATGGCCATCATGAAAAAATCTACAAACAATAAATGCTGGAGAGGGTGTGGAGAAAAGGGAACCCTCTTGCACTGTTGGCAGGAATGTAAATTGACACAGCCACTATGGAGAACAGTATGGAGGTCCCTTAAAAAACTAAAAATAGAACTACCATACAACCCAGCAATCCCACTACTGAGCATATACCCCGAGAAAACCATAATTCAAAAAGAGTCATGTACCACAATGTTCACTGCAGCACTATTTACAACAGCCAGGACATGGAAGCAGCCTAAGTGTTCACAGATAGATGAATGGATAAAGAAGATGTGACACATATATGCAATGGAACATTACTCAGCCATAAAAAGAAACAAAACTGAGTTATTTGTAGTGAGGTGGATGAAACTAGAGTCTGTCATACAGAGTGAAGTAAGTCAGAAAGAGAAAAACAAATACCATATGCTAACACATAGATATGGAATCTAAAAAAGAAATGGTTCTGAAGAACGTAGGGGCAGGACAGGAATAAAGACACAGACGTAGAGAATAGACTTGAGGACACGGGGAGGGGGAAGGGTAAGCTGGGACGCAGTGAGAAAGTGGCATCGACATATATACACTACCAAATGTAAAATAGGTAGTGGGAAGCAGCCGCATAGCACAGGGAGATCAGCAGCTCGGTGCTTTGTAACCACTTAGAGTGGTGGGATAGGGAGGGTGGGAGGGAGGCGCAAGAGGGAGGAGATATGGGGATATATGTATATGTATAGCTGATTCACTTTGCTATACAGCAGAAACTAACACAACATTGTAAAGCAATTATACTCCAATAAAGATGTTAAAAAAATGTTAAAAAAAAATCAAGCAAACTAATGAATATAAGAAAAAAAAAGAAAGAAGTACCCACACTGAGTCTAACCCCAAGAGATGCTTAGGCCACTGGTCTAGGGTGTGGCCTGGGCATTAGGATTTCTTTGAAAGCTCCCCAGGTGGTTCCGATGTGCAGCCAAAGTTAGGAACACTGGCCTAGAGGGACCAGGCAGTAGGCCCAACTGACTCTCTCCTTCTCTAAAAGCAACAATTCACACTCTACTACAGATTCTGAGAGCCCGTGTCTTGAAGACCTCTCTTTAACCCAGTGTTTCCCAAACTTATTTAACCATGGAACCCTTTCATCTCCCAGCACTTACTGACATCGGGAAAATAGCATTCTGCAGAACATGCCTAGGATGTGCCGGGGATAGAGCGTTCTCCAGGGTGAAGGCGTCCGTGGTGTGATGGGAATAAAGGGCCTATGGAGACAGATCATTCTGACTTTTGCCTGTGATGAAAGGTTGTATAATTGATCAAAATATTTGATCTCTCTACACTGACCTCTGGTGTGGCCATGTGATTTCCTCTGGGCAATGAAACATGAGAGGTAGTGACACATATCCCTTGCAGGCAGAAGGTTTAAGAGTCATTGCCTGGTGCCACTGAGTTCTCTCTTTTACTTTTACTGTGAGACAGCAACATCTCAGACAGGGGTTGCTCTGTCAGCCTGAGTCCTAGAGTGAAAGAGACATGACACACCCCATGGTCAATCCCCACTGGAAAAGTAGCTTGAGCAAGACATAAATCTTGGTGGTTGTAAGCCACTGAGATCTTGGGGTTACTTGTTATCACAGCATAACTTAGCTTATGCTGACTGATGCACCCACGGAAATGGTGGCAGTAACATGCTTGTTTTTGCCATAAAGGGCTGAAAAATTAGGCTGAGTATTCGGATCTTCTGTATTATTTGAATTTTTCCTCTTGAGCATGTATTTCATTAAAAAAGTAACTGGTTTAAATGTGTTTCAAGTTTTACCCTCATATTGGCCTTTGTAGATGAAATCTTACTTCTGCTCAGGCTGGCAGGGTCAACTAGAAGCTTTTTAAGGACATTTTTGCTCAAGCAAGACAACAAAATGCCTTTCCTGGCGGAGATGCCTAACCTTTTAAAGATATCCTTTCGGAGCTTCGATGTGCAGAAGGAAACACTTTGGGGGACATGGCTTTAAAACCAGTGGATCTTATTTTTGGTCTCTGCCCAACACACACAGGCACTGGGTCACCCACCTGGAGGGGAAATAGCTCAGTCAAAATGTCAAGGCAATAACTTCCACAAGACCTTTCGGTTTCCTGCTCTGGGGACAATTAGGCAGCAAAGAGTAATGTATATCCACCCTCTGGAAAGATGTCCAAGAATAGCACGGAGCTCATCCTTTCACTGGTCCACTTAAGGCAGCTGGATCCCCTCGGTTGGACCTCCTGTGCGAACCTCCCTCAATCAGCTACCATGATGCCTGTAATTCCACCAGGGAAGCTTTGTTCCTTCCAGCCTCCCACAGTGCCCTATGATGGAGCTGAGCAGAATGGAACAGTGAGCCTGCTGTCTTATGAATAGAGATATGCAACTGGCATCAGGTTTGAGGATCTAAAGGGTAGATCCTTTATGGGATGGAAGTGAGCCGGAGGAGTCACGTGGAGCTACTCCTTCCAGAACCAGGCAAGGGGGAGGCTAAGACAAGAATAAGCCTGGTGCCACAGACCTGGTCAGGGCTCAGCACTGAGCATGGCTAGTATTCAGCTGGTATCTACTGGGGCACCTAAACCTTCTGCTACGACACAGAAATTGTCCTCATGTTGTAACTAGCTGCTGTCTTTGAGGATTAACGCTTTAATGGTGGAGTCTCAGGTGCAGTGACCAGTGGTGGGAAGGCCCCAGACACTCTGTAAGGTCCACTCTCCCCAACCCTTTCCTCCATCTATCAACCAAAGGATTGGAGACTCTTGGGCAAAAGATACCTTGAAAGTGATTTGGTTTTTTTCACCAGCTGAGCACAAGGTCCATGGAAAGGGAACCTAGGTAGTGGGCACCAAAAAGTGAAAAAGAGACACAGAGGGAGGTAGAGGGGGGAGGGGACCAGAGACAAGGTTCTCCAGCTTCTATGTGCAGAGGAGCACCTTGCATTCTGAAGGGCAACATGGCAGCATCAAGCTGGGAGGAGAACGTCTCTTGAATGCTCGTACTCAATGGGTTTCCATCAAGACCAGAGCTCCTGATGTACTCAGGGTGAAAGGTCTGGGAAAGCAGTGGGAAGCCCTCTAAAGCCCTAAATACCTAAAGAGTATCCGAAATATATAAAGAGTTCCTACACATCAAAAAGATGACAGCTAGCCCAGTAGACATCTGGGTAAAAGACTTCAACAGGAGCTGTAGAAAGAGAATGTCCAAATGCCCAACAAGTAAATGCAAGGAGGTAAGACCTCATTACTGATCAGGGAAGAGAAAATTAACACCACAATGAGATACCTCTACACACCCACCAGAATGGCTAAAATGCAAGACAGACAATACAGGTGTTTGCAAGGATGGGGGAGTACATGTTGGAAGTGTATAGACGGATCTCACCAACACAACACTGAAGGAAAGAAACCAGACACAATACTACAGACTCTAGAGTCTGTTCTTACAAAGTTCCAAAGTGGGACTCAGGAGAGTGGCCTGGAAAGGATACAGCAGGGGCTTCTGGGATGCTGGTTCTGGTTCTAGAACCTTCTTGAGCTGGTGCTAGTTTCATGGATGTCATCAGCTAGCGTCATTAGCACAAATCATGTACGATTTGTGCATTTTTCTGCATGTCTATAAGACTTTGGTAAAAATTAAGGGGAAAACCTTTAAGAAGGTATTTCTGTGTTCACTCCCTCCATTTTCACATATGTGTGAGGGCAGAGAAAGTTTTGAGAGAAATATATTTCCTGAAAAATATTTACCTGAAAACATTCCTGCCCCTTTAGGCAACAATGAAAGAATAACCATGTCTGCTAAAATATGCCTCTCCAAAAAGATTGTGCTCGGTCTGCAGAATCTCTGTGTGGACAGGTGAGAGGGCTCGCTCTGCAAATACCCAGCACCCACAGTGTGCTAGGAACTTCCACCCATGGCATCTCGTGTCATGCTCCCAACAACCTGTGAAGGAGCGATAATGACCCACATTTTACAGATAAGGAAGCCAAGGCTCAGAGAGGGTGGATGGCATTCGTAAGGCCACATGGCCACATGCCAGACAGGGATGTGAGCCCTTGGAATTTGGCTCTGAGTCCAGCATTCCTCTGTCAGGTCACCGCCACCTGCTCACATTGGAGCAAAAGTTGTGAAACTTAAAAGGAAAGGAAATTCTAAATCAAACACCACCTTTCATTAATTATAAGTTGTTTCCTTTCCACCCCTCCATTTCTGTTTAAGGCACACAAATACACATGCAGCCACGATCAAAGCAGTCTACCTGCGGTCCCAGGGACCGGGTGCCCCAGGGGTCCCCAGCGTGTTGGGCTGGGTGATAGGGAAAGGCAGACCAGGGCCATGTCCACAACAGTCTAAGGGAAGCTGTGTCTTCTTCCTCTAGAACAGCCCAGAACCCCTGCCCGTTGGCCTGATACAACCTGCAAAACACCTCTATGGATGCCAAGTCCTGACAAAACAGGACAGCAGGACTCTTTCCCACCTGGAGAAAGTGGGAAAGGGTTTTCTGAGACTGAGTGGTAAAGGGACAGGATGCCTGGGATCAGGTGCCAGCTCCAGCCTCCCAGAGGTCTGGGGGCTTCAAGCTGGTGAGGCGATACCTCTGCTTCCTCTTACCTCCTCCAGGACCACCCTCACCCCTCTCTCCTCTGGTTCTCAGTAACTCTGGTGTGTTACCTTGGCCGATACCCCATCTCCCTCTAAGCCTCAATCTTGTCATCTAGCAAACAGGAAATCTGGACTCTATGAATTTCATAGTCCCTTTTGGCTTTCATATTTCGGTATTTCTCAGACCTCAGTGAAAGCAAAACACCCAGGCCCCATCCCTGAAGATTCAAGATGGTGTCCAGGTTCCGGTGGGGCTGGGACGTCTGTGTGTTTCAACATGATCCCTGAAACACTCGTGGTGCCTAATCATGTTTCATGTTGACCTTCTAGGACCACAGGCCCCAAGCGTGACTGAGTCAGTATTTTTAAGCAGCTCCCGGAGAAGTGCCGTGAGTAAAGGTGTGAGAAACACGGGGCTCCAGTTAAGACAGTTTCTGCTGACCCAAGCTCCCCTCATTGGCACCCACGTCTAGCCACCTCACCGTGCCTCAGTTTCCCCAACATACCATGGAAATAGTGGCCGGCAGAGGTTCAGTAAGCTCCTGGAGCGGTGCGGCAGGGCGCCAGATCCCGGATCCCCATCCGAGATGATTCTAGGCTGCCTCTCCTCGACAAGGCGGGGTCAGGGCGGCAAGCCCAGCCCCACCTCATAAATCACGAGCCAGGAAACGCAGGGCAGCACCCGTGCCTCGATATATACCACACATTAGATGCTTCACTGGTGCCCCACAAGGGAGCTTTGTGAAGCGAGGGCTCGGGAAGAGAGGTGGGCAATTAACATAAATGAAACCTCCGGCCAGCTCTCCCCCAGGGTCTTCCAGCTCTGCAAGAAGTGTCCTCACACGGGGGCTGGAAACACGGCTTTTTTTTTTTTTTTTTTTGGAGGGGGAGCATTTGGCTATGGGTTTGAGGGCACACAAAAGGCTCTCAAAAAGGAGACAGAAATCTATTACCCGCCTGGCCAGAAATAGCCCTGCTGGAGGCTGGGCTCAGGCCAAAGGCTGAGAGAAGCCATCCCAGGGGGCCCAGGGAGGCCTCTCGAGGGGAGCTGCTTGCCAGGTCCCCGGGGGCTGCTGGCTGCAGGGACGGATTCTGAGGGAGTGTCTTCACCTCCGGAAACCTGGGACATCGGGTTTGCTCTCAGGCTCCCCACCAGCCAGGTGTCCAGTGGAGGAATGACTCAGGGCATCTCTGGGGAGCAGCGACTCTGGGGTGTCAGTGTTCAGGGCTGTGTCCTGAGCAAGTGCTAGGCCAAGAGGGCTCTGGCGAGGCTCCCTTGTCCCCTTCACCTGCCCAGGGGGTGGGGCTTCGCCCCATGTAGACAAAGGTTCCGTCTAGGTGGCAGGAGGCCCTGGCCAAACTGCTTGGCCTGATTAACAAAGATGGTACCCATTTAGGAAGCATCCCTCTGTGGCAGGCACTAGAGGCAGCTTAGCCTAATGGTTAAGAAATAGCTTTAGAGTCAAATCTAGCACTTCCTAGCTGTGTGACCTTGGCCATGCCACCTCACCTCTCTGTGCTAGGGTTTCTCCAGCTCCAAGATGTGGCTCATGTGGCTGCTTTGAAGATTCAGTAAGACCATGCATGTAAAGGACAGTACCCAGCACACAGTAAGTGTAAGTGCTCATTACACAGTAAGTGCTCGTTACAGTAGAGGTTCTCTGTATTATCTACTTAGGTTTTCACAACGTGGAGACATAATTATGTATTGGTTAGCACAATGCCAACTACTGGCACAAATAAACTCCCACGATTCAGTAGCTTTAGAAATATTTTTTACTCACGTGCTCCAATGATGTCGTCTCTGGTTGGCTGGCAGCTTTGCTCCACATGGTGATTCAAGGACCCAGGCTTAGAACTCTGCATCTAGGAGGAAGTTGAAAGAGATGATGGAGAAGATACACGTGCTTCTTAGTCGCATTGGCCTGGAAGTAACATACAGTCCTTCCACTCGCATTCTGTTGGCGAGAACCCGTCACCGAAGTGCAAGGAGCACTGAGAAATCCTGTCCCAGGCTGGGCGGCCACTCCAGCTCTGTACTGTGGAAGGGGGAGCACAAACCATGGAGGACAGTTAGCTTTCTCTGACACCTGTCATTTAAGGATAAAAATGCTGAATCGCAGAGAGATGGACTGCCTCAAGCAGAGAAGTTTGTAAATGGTGGTGCTGAGACCTGAGCTCAGGTCCATCTGCCTCCTAAACTTGTCCCTCCACCGAGCAGCCCTGCCTCCGGCCGGGGCGTTGCCTCTCCTCCTGTCTGAGGGAAAGGGTGAGGACTTGACTCTGAAATTGTAGCTGCACCAGACACATGGTCTGAGCAGATTCAAGGGTCTTAGTTGACGCTGGAAAAGGCTGCTACTGGGACAGATGGAGTAGAGTGGAAGGAACCCAGACAGTGGCCCACGTTTAAGGCCTCAGTGGGCAAGATGCTGGCTGGGAGCCAGAGCCCAGGTCTGAGGGTGGCAGGGATGAGAAATGAAGGGTAGGGAGAAGAGGCCGAGCCCACTGGGCTGAACTAGCATGTGTCTCCCGGGGAGCTGGTCCCTGAGCTGGGGGGCAGCCAGCAGGCTCTAGGAATGGTATGGAGGGTGTCTTGGTTTGGTTTTCCCAGAAACAGACTTGAGGCATGTGTATTTGGAAGGTGATTCTAGGAAATTTCAGTAAGGGAGGTGGGGCAGGAGACAGGGAGGCGAAGGCTGTTTTTAAGCAGATGACCCCTGTGGGCAACTAGAGCCCAGCTGTGCTGCAGACCTCTGGGGGACAGTGTAGAACGTGCCTCAGAGCTACCCCGAGAGGAGTTTTAATCCACCAGGTCCCCACAGTAGGCACCATCAGCACACAGATGGGTTACCAGTACAGAATCAACAGCATCTGCTCCCTGGGTATTATCCCAGGGCTCAGAATTATGGGGAGCAGCTGGGTGTGGGGCTAGGGTGGCTGGTGTATTTCCTGCCTTGGGTAGGATTGGCTTAGAAATTGGGGTGAATCCATGGCCGTGTGCAGGCAGCAAAGGGGCAGGTATGACCCCACGATGTGGGAGGGAGGGAAGTAACAGTATCCTCCAAGAAAGTGCACGAAGGCATGGAGGACGCCTGAGGCACCCCAGCCACTGTCCCGAGGCTCACCATTGGCAGGTCACATCCACTCCCGCTCTCCCTCTGTCCTTTCCAAGTCCATACCCAGACGGCCTCAGCAAACCCAGAGCACACAGCAATTCACCACATGGCATAGCCGGACAGCGAAGCCAGCACCCATGCAAGCCTGGTGGCCAGGTGGCCAGGACACCTCCCTCTGAGGGGAGCAGTGCCCCCCAGGGAGCCAGCCCAGCCCCAGGGCAGAAAGCCCTTTAAGTCACACGTCCGAGGACTTTCCTCCCCTATTTCAAAAGGTTCTGTGGAAGATATCAGCCAGAATAAATGCAGAATTAAATGCACGGAAAGGTCATTTAGTGTAATTTCCCTGCCAGAAATGCAAAGGCCGCTGGGGACTGGTGAGAACAGCAGCATTCTTCAGCCAATTCTTGAGGTCCCGGATTTGTGGCCAGAGAGGTTTGGAGAGTTTGGAGGGGGTGGAACGGGTTGCTGGGCATGAGCCCATGACTTTATCCTATCAGACGTGCACAAGGACACCCAGAAGGCATCTCGGTGTTCCGTAGAGAAGTGCAGGCTGACACCCAGCAGTGTCAGTACTGAAACTCCTTAGCCTGTGCATAGCAGGCTGAGAAGGAAAGAATGCTGATTGGCGATGGGGGTTCAACTTGGAAAGAGCCCACATGGCAAACACTGAAAAGAGACAGAGCTTTGGATCAAACATCCAAAGGTTCATTGATTACAAGCTATCTGACCTTGACCAGATGATGTCACCTCTTGAGCCTCAGTTTCCTTATCTGTAAAACTGGAACTATGATAGTAGTACCAATCTTCCCAGCAGTCAGGAGGATTAAGTGGGACAAGCTACAAAACATACCTGATATGTAGTAGACAATCAATTATTTATTAAGGAAGACAGACAGTTGTGATATAACACATGTACTAGTACCTTACAGAGTACCTACTACGTGTGGACACTGCCAAATACTCTAGGGGCATTTGCTTGTTTACTGCTCTCAAGCAGGAAGCTGGGCTCAGGTAGAAGTGGAGACTGGACAAACTAACCGAGACGTAAGGGAGGGTCCAGGTGGGTGGTCAGCAGGGGACACTGGGCATACCACACTTGGGGTTGGGTGCAGCAGGCATCTATGTCAGAGGTGACATAGATGGGTGGGGCCGGAGAACCCACGTTGCAGTGATACTTGAGGTCTAGTAGGCAATGGATGTGGCTCAATTGGGATGCCAAATCCGTGGCCTACCTACCCCCACTCTGCAGCCTGTGTCTCTGGCAGACATAACTAATCCACCACAGAGTGGTACCTGGAAGTCTCCCAATCCTTCTCAATGAGAGTTGTCAAATGAAATTAAGTCAACTTGCTGTCTCTGTATTTACAGATGAAGCCTTGGAGAAGGGGTGGGTGTGAGAGACTGGAGTCCTTCACCTAATATTGGGGGTACTGCTCTTGGACCCCAGCCGTAGATGAAACTCAGCTTCATCACGCCAGTGGGGCAGGGACTCCTAATGCCTCCTTCCCCACACACACCCCTGTGGGCCAGGATTGACTAAGGAAGGCAGCGGGGGCTGAGTCTCCAAGTTCAAGAGCACCAGAGCTGCAGCTGAGCAAAGGTGGGAGGTGGTAGAGACCACTGACAGCCCCTGACCCAAACAGGGCCACAATTTCCCCATCTGGAAAATGCATCGGATGGAGTAAGCTCTCCAACAGTCCCTTCTTTCCTAAAACCAAGCTGGCCAACCCTGCTGCTGGGATGTCTCCAAAGAAGATATTTGACAAAGAGCGCAAACTTGAGTCTGACCCCCAAGGAGCTTCCCCGGGAAGAATCGAGGGTGCAGAGCCAAGATTGGAACCTCTGAAAGTCGGACAAAAGCCAGGCTTCATCAGGCATATTGTGGCCATCTCCTCCAGCCTTCTCTAAGCATGAACTGTTCATTTTATGTTTTCCTGGAGCCATCGCTCAATTAGCCAGCCAGCAGGGGCCACCTGCTCCATGCCACCTTGAGCACAATGTAGGAAGAACAAGAAGCTTCTGCCCTGCAAGGACCGGCATTCCGTCTGTGTTCTGTTTTACCCAGACACTGCCTGTCTCTTCTCCCTCGCCCCTCTTTTTCCCATGTGTCTTTTGTATTTCTTTGCTCCACTCGTCTGAGCGTGCTCCACTCCAGGTCGCCCGTAAATTCCTCTGCTCTGTTTTGTGTGCATTGTGCCTGCTGATATGTGTGCTGATGCCTCCTTACAGGCGCTACCAGTGAGCCAGGTTGAGCGTGCGCATGGATTTTCAGAAAGGAGGAGAGAATTGTACAGAGCAGAATGCCAAAGCCATTACGGAAAGTGTCTGAAGTGGCAAGTCTTTCCACTTTATGTCTAAAAAGGCTCTTGGGGGCTCCCCTGGTGGCACAGTGGTTAAGAATCCGCCTCCCAATGCAGGGGACATGGGTTCGAGCCCTGGTCCGGGAAGATCCCACATGCCGTGGAGCAACTAAGCCTGTGCACCACAACTACTGAGCCTGCGCTCTAGAGCCCACGAGCCACAACTACTGAAGCCTGCGCGCCTAGAGCCCGTGCTCCGCAACAAGAGAAGCCACCGCAATGAGAAGCCTACGCACCGTAAAGAAGAGTAGCCACTGCTCGCCACTACTAGAGAAGGCCCGTACACAGCAAGGAGAACCCAACACAGCCTAAATAAATAAATAAAATAAATAAACTTATTAAAAAATAAAAATCAAAAGGCTCTGTCCAAGGCCTCTGGCTTTCTGTCTCCCGTGGGTGCTTCTTCCTCTTACACCTGATCATTACCTGCCCAGGATGATTTCTGCCTCTTATCACCACGTGGAATCAGATCCAGGAGGCGGCGAGCCAGCTGTGGCATCATTACAGCACTGGAGTCAAAAGGGAAAGGAGTCCATGGCTGCAGCCAGGACAGATGGGGAGGTTAGAGGCCAAGGTCGAGGGACCAGGAATATTTAGCTGAGGATGCAGGGCCACAGCCACAGTTAACCAGTTGCTAAGGCAAAACTGAGCTGGGTGGTAAGAACCAAGAAAACTGCACATCTTGTGGTGAAGTCTGAGAGCAAAGCCTCCAGGGCCACCCCCCTGTGGGTCTCTCTGTGAAGCCCAGCTCCACCAGGCAGTCATGGGGCGTTTCTGAGAGCAGAGTCCAAGAGCTCCAACCACACAGCAAGTAGGTCAATCATCTTGACTGCCCATCACTTTTCCACTTGTGTACGTCTCATCTTGTGAGCCAGACAGTAAGACTGGGAGAGAGGGGTGCAGTGTCCTGTCTTCTTTTTAATTCCCCGGGAGCTAAGTGCAGAGGACAGTGGAAATAACTGGGCCTCTAGAGCTGGCTGGGGCAGGTTTGTTAGCAGCTCTGCTACTTATGGCTGTGAACTGGGGCAAGTTACCTACCCTGTCTGCACCCCAGGGGCTCATAAGGTGCACTGCAAAGGGATGTGGGGTTAAACGGGATTATATATAAAGCACAGGGAAGCTGGGCTGCATATGGTCACTATCTGCTGGCCCTTCTTCCTTTCTTCCTTGTCAATCAGTTTGGTTACTGCTTGCTTTTCTCGAATGATTTATTTATTTATTTGAAAATGTCAGGGCATGTAGGCATAGAGAGTATCTCATCCTTCCAACAGTTTCTGTCCTTTTGGGGTGAAAAGCAGATGCAGGAGGTGATCGGTTGTGCTCGGTGTAGCAGTGTGATTCAGAGGCAGGGTAACTTACTAGTGCACATGTCACCTTCCCTCTGTGCCAGTCAGCTCAGGCTGCCACAACAAAGTGTCACCGACTGGGTGGCCGACACAACAGGAATTTATTTTCCCACAGTCCTGGAGGCCAGAAGTCTAAGATCAAGGTGTCAGCAGGGTTGGTTTCCTCTGAGGCTTCTCCCCTTGGCCACCCTCCTGCAGCCTCTTGACATGGTCATCCCTCCCTGCGTGCAGGTCCCCCCGGGGTCTCTTTCTCTTAGGGACGCCAGTCTTATTGGATTAGGGCCCCACCCTACTGGCCTCATTTTAACTTAACCAGCTCTTTAAGGACCATATCTCCAGATAAGGTTATATTATAAGGTACTGGGGGTTGGAACCTCATCATATGAATTTTGAGGGGACACAGCTCAACCTATTACACCTTCCAACCCTGTAACTACTCCCCAACATGGGGTTTCAGGCTGTCTTGTGAGCTCAGGCGTGCAGTTTCCCAAGACTCACAGCAGCTCAGGAGCTCCAGCCATGGGTGTGACCTTTGCCAGGTCACTGCATCTGTCAGTGAGGCTGGTCAGCAGTTTCCCTCGTACCAAACTCAAAACATAGCTGAGCCACCCTAACTCCAAGCCACAGGGCTTCCCAAAGAAGACAGCAGGCACCCTGGCCGCAAAATGAGAGGACACGACCAAAGAAAACGCTCGTGGACGGAGCGTTTAATTTAATCAAATTAAATGTCCTGCCTCTTCCTTACCCATCTCCACATTCAGCAGAATGGAGAGCCTGGGATGTCGGCAAACCTGAAGCAACAAGGACAGATTCAGCGGCATTCCCTAGGCATGGGGGTGGTGTAAGGCCCCCCATGAGCCCTGGGCTGAGACGACGGGACTCACCACCCAGTGTGGGGAGTTCCAGGCACCTGCATCAGTGCTGAGCTGCTCTGCACATATCCAGGCCCCACAGGCCCTCTCGCAGGCCAGCTGCACTGCTCACCCAACACGTTCTGTCTTGGGTCTTACCCACCCCCTCGACCTAGACTCCAAGGACGCCCAGATCCATATTTCCCACCCTGACCTCTCCCACAGACTCAAAACCACAATTGCAATAGCTGGCTGGACACATCCATCTGGCTGTGCCGCTGGCGACAGACACATCAACGCCAACGTTCTCATTTCCCCTCCCTGCCAAACAACTCTTTCTCCGGGGTTCCCCAGAGAACATCTGCCCAGTTGTCCCAGCCAGGATGTGAGTGCCCCCTTGCACTGTTCCTTCTCACTCTTTCATCCCCTTCCTCTCCCTCTGGCCCTCCCTGAAGTGGACCACCCGCATCTGTTGCAAGGAAAACAGCAACACCCCTTCCCTCATGGTTCTCCCCTCCACTGAAATCTCTCTCCTCACTGCCATCCAGGTGATTTTCCCAAAACATGCATAGGCAATCTGATCACTCTCCTGCTTAAACAAGTCCAAGAGGATTAGATGATAAGCTGCATGGGGGTTGGGACCTCACTCGCCATTCTTATGAGTCATGGTACTGGGAGGAGACACATGGCACACACACCAAGCTGGGTAATGGAGGGCAGCTTAACGAACGGACTACTTGGAAAGGTGTGGGCAGAGTCTAAGGAGAGCAACAGAGATGGTGCAGCGCCCAGGACAAGTATCAGCAGGGAGTCATCGCCCCCCGAGGCCTGAGGACCAAGGAGACCCCAAGAGAGCTATGTGGAGAGGGTAGACGGACGGCAGCTGTGGCTTGAGAGATTTGGGCACTGTAACCCCACAGGCAGGGAACTGGGGTGACAAATAAGCCGATCTCTCTTTCCCTTTACCCCCTGATCTCTTGCTAGTGCCTCTAATTTGCCACCTCTAACCAGCACCCAGAGGGCGCACAGTGCCCGCTGATGCAGTGTGCGCGGGTCAGCCTCCCAGGGCCCAGGGCAGTGCAGAGTAAGGTGCCTGGTGGACCTGAAGGAAGATCCCAGCACACCAGTAGCACCACTGGCACCCAGGGACCAACCACTCAGATAGCAGAATAAACTTATGAACCAATAAATGTTTCTAGATGAACGTGAGGAGGATGGAGGCCATACTTACTGGCCAGGCAGTTGGAGACCTTCACACATCTGACCCAAACTCCCTTTCCAATTGCCATATGCTCCACTTCCAGCAAGGACATTGCTTCTTATTCAAGGCGCTTCTCAGATGCCACCTCTTCTGGGAAGCCTTACCTCACTTCTCCGGAAAGTTATCCACTTCCCCACAGACCTCATTTACCCTCTGCTTTCATTACATCAGGCTATGGTCTCTATACAAATCTCTTCACGTCTCTCTTTCTCCCTACCAGCGTGAGCACCACCATATTTCTCTCCACATCCCCAGCACCTGGTACATATTAGGTGCTCAACAAAATATTCAGTAGTTATTTACACAGGATGGACTTGTGAGATATGATTGTTCCCAGCGCCCACACTGGAGACAATGAGTTTTTCTATCCATTGCCAAAGACGGTGAGGGGTTTTTACCTTCTGATTTTAAAAAATCAATGTGCTATCTTACAGACTTGAAAGCACCAAGGTAAAAGACACACAGGTGCTTCAATTCAGATCTAAGCAGAGCCAAAGCCGGCGAAGCTGGCACTGAGGGAGAAGTTCCCCACTGACAGGGGTGTGCCGCCAGCTCAGCTCCTTAAGCCTCATGAACTGATGGAATTGAAAACTACTGCTTCGAAGCAAAGTTTACAGTGCACGCACTGACAAAGAGGCATTTTGTGGACACGGGCTGTGAAGCTTGTTTTCATTTTAAAGTTTTAAAAATCTAATTTCCATGCAAATAGGAAAGGATGTGTTCGGGAGTGTTGAGCTGGGGATTTGTTTGAGCACCAAGCGGCATGACTAATATTTGGGGGGTGGAAAGTGGCCAAGGACACTTAAGGAATTCCAGTATTACAAAGGAAACCAAATATGTTGTGATTAGAGCATTCACTGTCCCAAGCAAATAAATGAGCTGGCTCAGAAGAGAAGCCTCTTTGCACTGCCCATTGGCTTCTCAGCAATTCTGTTCCCAAGAACCTGTGATCGTGTAAGAAGAATCATTGTTTAAATTTTGGTTAAAAACTCATTTATTCAAATGTTCTCAAAATGGGTTTTTAACTATTCAGAGGAAGAAAAATGCAAAATGTTAGGCCTGAGGGACAGGGGCCTAATAGAGTTTTAATAAGTAATTTATTTTTGTATTCCATCCTGGTGAGCCTGAACTTGGATAGTGGGAGGAAGGGAGAGGTAAGGAGTGAGATGCCTGGGATCTCCCTCCTGACTAAAAAGGAAAAGAATCACGAAGAATCTGGTGTGAGGATTCAGGTATATAATCCCAGGTTTTAAGAAACGTTTCTTGGATTATGGCATATAAGAATTCAGCTTTGCTCTCAAGTGGAAAGAAAAGTTCTTGTATTTGAATGGGGTGGGGGGAGTGAAGCAGGAGAGACAGTTAGCATAGGAAGTTCTGAAGCAGAAATAGTTTGAAAAGGGCAATTACCTCATTCTATCTGCAAGAGCAAATGAATAGTTAAAGGCTTTTAAAAGAATCAATTTGAAGTCCCTACACAGAAAAGCAAGATGTTGAGCTGGGGACTCAGGAGGCCCAGAAAGCCGCTGTGTCTTCCTAATGTCACACCAAGGCCCCACCTCAACGTGAGAAACTGTTTAATATGAGGAAAGATGCAATTTGGATCTAGACATTTGTAATTTTCCCTATCTCAGTCTAAATCTGATACAGCAGTTGAGTAATATTTCTATTGTTTTGATAAAGAGATAGACTCATCTGTGTGTGTGTGTGTGTGTGTGTGTGTGTGTGAAAGAGAGAGAGCGAGAGAGAGCGAGAGAGAGCGAGAGAGAGCGAGAGAGAGCGAGAGAGCGAGAGAGAGAGAGAGAGAGAGAATATATCTTGGTCCATTGCCCCAAATCTGCAGTAATCACTACCTCCCCTGGTGGCCATATTCATAATTGCAGGCCTGTGTCTTTACATGGCCCCTTGGCAAAGGCAGTGAGTTTTGTTTTACAATGATTGCTGGTCTGTGTTTGTCTCAGGGTACGAATGACGTGGGAACATGAGTACCAAATGCTCCAAAGGTTCCAATTAATAGGACCGTGATATCCTTAGGACATGCCTGGAACTTCCATTGTGAAGTGGAACCCCTGGCTCTGGAAGGACATTTGCCTTTTTTCCCTTAATCCTGGGTAATGACTCTCCCAATTTCTTTCTTCTTTCCCGACTTCTTGGCACTCAGCACCAGAAGTACAGTTAAAAGCTCCTTCTCTGCCCGATGAGGAGAGCCACGTTCTTTAACATTAAGTCCCCTTAAAGGGCTAGAGAGCTATTGGTCCTTCCTTCCTGGATCAGAAACGCGGGCTGTACCCGAAAGATCTGTGGCTTGACATCTATTGATCTGAATTTTTGTTTCATTCCTATTTCTGCTCAAACAACTCCTGGTTTGCATTTCTGTCACTGTTTTAGTCTAGTATCCTGGCAACCACCTCCGAGGTTCTTACTGTCTGACAAGAAAGGCAGTGGGGAGGAAGAAGTGGGAGAAATGTGTCTTAAGTGGGGTGGGGGGAGAAGGTAGACATGAGGGAGGGTAAGGTAGAGAGAGGGGAGGAAAGAAGGGGAAGAGAGAGGAAGCAGGAATTATGCAAAAGGAGAGAAAACATGAATTGAGGAAGAAAAGGGGATGAGATGGGGAACGGACGGGGGGGAAGGCTTGTGTTCACCTGGCTAGGAGTCACCAGGGCCCTGGTACCTCAGTGGTGACCCAACATGAGCAAGTGGGTAAATAAATGAATGTCCTAACATCTGACCCACTCCAGCCAGAGATGGCTCACTTGGTGACCCTGGAACCCAGGACACTCCCTACTCCCTGAGATGGGACGACAGGCAGGCTGCCGGTGAGAAGCCAGTCCTCTGAGTTAGGAGGTGACTTTAGTTCAGGGGCTCATGGCCCTATCTGGCCCTCACCCTGACCTTGCTGCTACCTCTAGCTCACACCCAGATTCTGGAGAATTCTTCTGGTTTCCAATTCATGCACTATTTTTCCTGGTCCCAGCTTCCAGGGAGCTGCTGGTTGAATGAAGTGATTTCCAGTGAGGTACCGTCACCCCTCAAAAGGACCTCAACTACTGGCTACTCTGAACCTCGTAATACAAATATGTATAATAGTTTTCCTTGGATGCTGGGAGACTCTTAGCAACCTATATTTTCCAACCCATCTTAGGACAGCTGATAGGCTTAGCCAAAGAGCACCTCGAGCATTCCAAAATATGTTCCCACCTCGCTAAAAACCAACAACAAACTGTACACATGCACTTAACAATGTGTAAAGTGTTGTTATATACTACCATAAATTTTTCTCCTAAAGCATTGGGATGACTTTCCTGGTCTTGCCATTGGCCAGTGGGTGTGTTGATAAACTAAAACCAACACTTTGTGTTTTAGGATACTTTACATAGAGCGGATGTTCATGTTGCTAAAAGGGGAATTTTTATGCCATCATTCTTTGAAAAACATAACTTGCCAAAATGAAAACAAGAAGAAACAGTAAATCTGAATAGTCCTATATTCTTAAAGAAAAGACAAACAACTCTTTCTACACATTAAATAAAAACAATTTTTTGTCACCAAAATAAAGCGGGAACATTTCTCAACATATTGAGATCAACACATCCCTGGTACCAAAACCAGACAAGGATATTATAAGAAAATAAAATTATTGTACAATACCATTCATGAATAGAGATACAAAAATACTATACAAAATATTAGCAAATTGAATACAGTGATATATTTTTTAAAAAGGATAATCTATCATGACTGAGTGAAGTTTATTTGAAAAATACCAGTACAGTGTAACATTCAAATATCAATCAATACAGTTCACCATACTGAGAAAAATCTTATCTCAAAAGATTTATTAAAAACATTTGATAAGGGCTTCCCTGGTGGTGCAGTGGTTGAGAGTCCACCTGCCGATACAGGGGACACGGATCCGTGCCCCGGCCCAGGAAGATCCCACATGCCACGGAGCGGCTGGGCCCATGAGCCATGGCCGCTGAGCCTGCGAGTCCCGAGCCTGTGCTCCTCAATGGGAGAGGCCACAACAGTGAGAGGCTCGTGTACCACAAAAAAAAAAAAAAAATTTGATAAAATCAATAACTATCTATAACAAATTCCTCAGCATCAGGAATAGAAGGGAACTTCTTTAACTATATAATGAGTATGTACAAGATATCCACAGCTAACATCATAGTTAATGATAAAATACTGCATTCTTTCCTCTAGTGTTTGGGAACGAGATAAGGATGTCCACAATCTCATTCACAATCTTAGGGGAAAAGCAAACAATTAGAATTAATAAGTGAAATTGTCAAGACCACTAGATACAGGATCAACATAAAAATTAATACATTTAAAAGAATTTAAATAATATAAATTATGTTCTTAAACTACAATATAATTATGTTAGAAATCAGTAATAGATCTGGAAAGTCCTCAAATATAGGAAACTAAACAACACACTTCTAATTAACCTACGGATCAAAGAAGAAATTACAAGGAAAATTACAAAATATTTTGAATTGAATGAAAATAAAAATACAACACATCAAAATTTGGGGGATGCAGCTAAAACTCTGCTTAGAGGGAAATTTATAGTAATACATGCTTACAGTAGAAAAGAAGAAGAGTTTCAAATCAATGACCTAGGTTTCTAACTTATTATTCTATTCAAAGTTATTCTAACTAAGAACAGCAACTTAAACCTAAAATAAGCAGAAAAAAATAAAGAGAAAAAAAATTAAACAGCAGTGAAATTGAAACAGAAAAGTAACAAAGCAAAGCAAAACTGATTATTTAAAAAATTATTAAAATTGACAAACCACTAGCCAGACTAATCAAGAAAAAGAAAGATGACATAAATTACCAATATCAGGAATAAAAGTCATGACCATAGATCCTACAGAGAGTAAAGGCTAATAGGGAATATTATATATAAGTATATACCAATAAATTCAGCAATTTAAATGAAATGGATAAATTCCTTGCAAGATACAAATTACCAAAGCTCACTCAAGAATAAATATATATCCTAAATAGCCCTATATCTAGTAAAAACTTCTTTTGTAGTTAAAATCCTTCCCACGGGGGCTTCCCTGGCGGTGCAGTGGTTAAGAATCTGCCTGCCAATGCAGGGGACACGGGTTTGAGCCCTGGTCCGGGAAGATCTCACATGCCACAGAGCAACTAAGCCCGTGCGCCACAACTACTGAGCTACTGAGCCTGTGCTGTAGAGCCCGCAAGCCACAACTACTGAGCCCCCATGCCACAACTACTGAAGTCTGCGTGCCTAGAGCCCGTGCTCTGCAACAAGAGAAGCCACTGCAATGAGAAGCCTGAGCACCACAACGAAGAGTAGCCCCTGCTCACTGCAACCAGAGAAAACCCACATGCAGCAACGAAGACCCAACACAGCCAAAAATAAAATAAATTAATTAAAAAAAAAAACTTCCCACAAAGAAAAACTCCAGGCCCAGATGGTTTCATTGGTGAATTCTGTGAAACATTTAATAAAGATAATATCAGTTTTACATACACTCTTCTGGAAAATCAAACAGAAGGAGAAATCACACCCTAACAAATTCTATGAAGCAAGCATTAACCTGGTAGCAAAACCAGACAAACACATTACAAGAAAAAGCAAAATAAAACTACAGATCAACATCTTTCATGAACATAGATGCAAAAAAATGAAGTTTAGTAAATCATAACTACCATATGTAAAAGGATCACGACCAAGTGGAGTTTATCCCAGGAATGCAAGGTTGGTTTTACATTCAACATTAATGTAATTCACCATACTTATGGAAGGAAAAGAAGAAAAATGCATATTATCATCTCAAAAGATGTGAGGGAGAGGAAGAGGAAAAAGAAGAAAAGGAGGAGGAGAAGGAAGAGGGGAAGGAGGAGGGGGAGTAGGAAGAGGAGGAAGCAGACGCAACAGCAGCATTTGATAGACTCCAACAACCATTCCTAATAGAAACTCTAGGCAAACTAGGAATAGACGGGAACTTCATCAACCCGATAAAGATAATCCATAGAAACATATAGCTAATATCACCTTACTGAGAGACTGAATACAGTCCCCACAAAGATCAGGAGAGAGAAAAAGACGTCTGTTCTTACTACTTGTACGTGACATTATACTGGAGGTTCTACCCAGTGCAATAGGCCAGAAAAAACAAATAAGAGGCATACAGTTTCGAAAGGAAGAAATACAACTGTCTTTATTTGTAGGCAAAATTATAGTCTGTAGAAAATCCTAAGGAAGTTACCAAAAAAAAATGCTGGAATAAGTGAATTTAGAAGGGTTGTAGGATACCAAGTTAACATAAAACAAATCATTCTATTTCTATGTACTAGAAAGAATCAATCAGGAATTCATATTTTTAAAAAACACTATTAATGATAGCATGAAAAATATAAAATACTTATCAAAAGTTTGAATAAAAGATATACAAGGCTAGTACCTCAAAAACTTCAAAACATTGCTAACAGAAATGATAGAAAACCTAAATAGATGGATAAATATACCATGTTTGAGAATTGGCAAAATCAATACTAAGACAGCAATTCTCACCAAATCAATCTGTAGATTCAATCAATCTCAATCAAAGTCCCAGAAGGTTTTTTTTTTTTTTGGTAGAAGTTGACAACTTGATTTTAAATTTTATATTAAAATGCAAAGGACCTTGAATACCCAAAATAATTTTGAACAGGAAGAACAAAGTTGGAGGACTTAGACTACTTGATTACAAGATTTATTATAAAGCAACTCTAATCAAGGTAATGTGGCATCTGTATAAACATACATCAGTGAAATAGAATGGAAGGTCCAGAAATAGATCCATATACCTATGGTTAATTAATTTTCAACAAAGGTGCCAAGGGAGTTCAATGGAGAAAGGATAATCTTTTCAAAAAATGGTTCTGGAACAGTTGCATATTTGGAAGTAAAAAATGAACCAGATCATTATCACATCACACCATATATAAAAATTAGCTCAAAATGGATCATAGATCTAGATGTAAAAGCTTAAACTATAAAACTTCTAGAAGAAACCATGAGAGAAAATCTTAGTGATCTTATATTTGGCAAAAAAAAAAAAAGAAAAAAAAAAACTAAATAGGAAACAAAAGGCATAAACTATAAAAGAAAAAATAATTTAGTTGGTTTCCAGCAAAATTAAAAACACTTGCTCTTCAACAGATACTGTTATAAAAATGAAAAGGCATGTCACAGACTGAAAATATTTGCAAAACAGAATCAACAAAGAATTTTTATGTAGGATATATTTTTTTACATGTGTAACTCAATAGTAAGACAAATGGCCCAATGAAAATGGTAAAAGATTTGAACTGACATTTCACCAAAGAAGATGGCAAGTAAGTGCATGAAAAGATGCCTTACATCATTAGTCATTAGGAAAATTCAATTCAAAACCACAATGAAAAAAAAAAAAACACAATGAGATACCACTTCACAACCACTAGAACGGCTCAAAGTAAAAAGAGTGACCACTCCAAACGTTAGTGAGTATGTGGGGTAACTGGAACTTTCATACTCTGCAGGTGGGAATATAAAATGGTATGGTCACTTTGGAAAACAGATAATAGTTGCTTAAAAAGTTAAAAATAGTTTCCCGGGGCTTCCCTGGTGGTGCAGTGGTTGAGAGTCCGCCTGCCGATGCAGGGGACACGGGCTCGTGCCCCGGTCCGGGAGGATCCCACGTGCCGCGGAGCGGCTGGGCCCGTGAGCCATGGCCGCTGAGCCTGCGCGTCCGGAGCCTGTGCTCCGCAACGGGAGACGCCACAACAGTGAGAGGCCCGCGTACCGCAAAAAAAAAAAAAAAAAAAAGAAGCTGATGGAGCACAAGGAGATGGACAGCCATCTCAAGGAGTTAAGGGAACAATTAAAAGAACTTGCCAAGCAGTATGAAAAGTCTGAAAATGACGTGAAGGCCCTACAAAGTGTTGGGCAGATTGTGGGTGAAGTACTTAAGCAATTAACTGAAGAAAAATTCATCGTTAAAGCTACAAATGGACCAAGATATGTTGTGGGTTGTCGTCGAAGGCTTGACAAAAGTAAGTTGAAGCCAGGAACGAGTTGCTTTGGATATGACTACACTATCATGAGGTATTTGCCAAGAGAGGTAGAGCCACTGGTTCACAACATGTCTCATGAGGACCCTGGGAATGTTCCTTATTCTGAGATCGGAGGGCTATCAGAACAGATTCGGGAATTAAGAGAGGTAATAGAATGACCTCTTACAAACCCATAATTATTCCAACGTGTAGGAATAATACCTCCAAAAGGCTGTTTGCTATAGGCACCACCAGGTACAGGAAAAACACTCATGGCATGAGCTGTTGCTAGCAAGCTGGACTGCAATTTCTTAAAGGTTGTATCTAGTTCTATTGTAGACAAGTACATTGGTGAAAGTGCTCGTGTGATCAGAGAAATGTTTAATTATGCCAGGGACCATCAGCCATGCATCATTTTTATGGATGAAATAGATGCTATTGGTGGTCGTCGGTTTCCTGAGGGGACTTCAGCTAATAGAGAGATTCAGAGAACTTTAATGGAACTACTGAATCAAGTGGATGGATTTGATACCCTACATAGAGTTAAAATGATCATGGCTACCAACAGGCCAGATACAGTGGAGCCTACTTTGCTTCGTCCAGGCAGATTAGATAGAAAAATACATACTGATTTATCAAACGAACAAGCAAGGTTAGATATATTGAAAATCCATGCAGGTCCCATTCCAAAGCATGGTGAAATAGATTATGAAGCAATCGTGAAGCTTTCCGATGGCTTTAATGGAGCAGAACTTAGAAATGTGGCTCACTTAGAAAGGTTTGTACTGAAGCAAGCATGTTTGCAATTCTTGCTGATCATGATTTTGGATAGGTCTGGCTTACAACATCCCCATTTCCTGGCACTCCTGTGAGTGATGCTTGTAAAGCTAAAAATGGAGCATAGCACAGCAGTGACATTCAACAAACAGTACCTGAGATCTGGTCACTACAGGACCACACAGGTAGATGCCCTCTGTTTTCAGCCCAGGATCACCCTCTCAGCACAGAAGCTCTGCCTCAGTTTACATGCAAGGTCTCTCTTCCCTCCTTGATTACCAGAGAACACCTACTTCCCTGACTCCTGACCAAGGATGGATTCTTCCTATCACCTCTGAAGAACTACATCTTAAAGAGGTAGGAAGAAGTTGGCCCTGGAGCCAGACTGGCCTGAATTTCATCTGAGTCACTCGTTAGCTGTGTTATCCTGGACAAGTGTCATAACTTCTCTGAGCTTCCAATTTCTTATCCGCCTGATGGGGATAACAACCCTACCCACTTCTTGGGATTGTGGTGAGGGGTTAATGGGCACTGGATGTACAGGCTCCTTGCACACTGACTGGCATACTGGATGTGCTCAATAGATGTGTGTTCTCTTTTCCTCTTGCTATTCCCATGTACTCTATGCAAACACTTTCATTAGAGGCCCCTAAAAAGTCCTATCTTACCCCAGGCCTTTCTATAATCTTGGTAGCAGATTGGCATAGCTATTTAAAAGTACAAAAATCAACGTTAACTTTCTCAACAGTAATAAAAGAAAATAATGGCTAACTGTATTGTACGTAAAATCAGTCCCAGTTCACGCCCCCATGCCGCTTACAGTCTAGCGGGAAAGGACATTGATCCACAGACCGCAGATCTGGGCATGAGAGGTGCCTGTGACAGCTCATATACTTCTCAAAAGGGCCTCACGAGATGGACGCTATTATTATATTGACTTTTCAGATGAAGAAACTGAGACTCAGAGAAGTTACAATTCTTGTTCAGGGTCACCTGATGAATAAGAAGCAGACTAGGATTTGAGCCTAGATCCTTCTTCCCAACCTCCAGTTGTGAAACAAATATAGGGATGGTAGATGGACCTCAACAAACTTCTAAAAGATAGAATCCCTGCTGGGCAGAGGCTGACCATTTAAAATTTTCAAATAGGAGTCAGCTTCAGTTATTAAGACTGTTGTTGAGATGTATCTGAGAAGGCTGGAGGGAGGACAGACCCCCCAAAGAAGCCAGCATTGTGATACTTTGTTTCAAAAAGCAGGATCTTTCAGAACTGCAAGTTCCAGGTAGCAGAGGCTGAAGTGGCATGTGGTCTAACCCTTCTGCTTCACAGATGAGTAAAATGAGGCACAGAGAAGGCAAGAGACTTGTTGAAGATCACAAAGAAATCTCCTTAGCAACTGGTTTCTCCCCATGTCTATACATCAACCCCAGGAAAGACTCTTATTGGCTCTTTTGGGATCACATGCTCATCCTTGTACCAATCACTGTTGCCAGAGGGCAGCTCTAGCACCTTGAGTGACAGCCCCACCAAAACCAACCAACTGCTCTTGCTTGAGATGTCAAAGGACTGGCTCCTTCTCAGGTCCTGGGTGGGAATGTTACATCTTCAGAGAGGCCTTCTTCTACCATTCTACCCAAAGAACACTCCTCCCTGACCCTGTTGTCACTTTGATTTTTCTCCAGAAGACTTATTACTCTTTGATATTATTTATTTTTCATTCTTTATTAGAATATAAAGAAGCTCCTTGAAAAGAGGGGCTTTGTCTGATTTCTTGACCACTGTATCAAGTGTTTAGAACAGGACTTGGCATATAAAGGTGCTCAATAAATATTTTTGAATTAAAAAAAAATGAGTAGGGGAGAAGTTTCCAAATGATCTGGAAGAAGACAAAAGGCAAAGCATGCTGGACAGACATACACCACCCACAGCAGCCACCAGTGAATTCTTAGTGATTCATCTTTAGGGAAATCAATAAAGCAACTACTGTTTCAGCGAGCAGTAAATAAATAAATAAAAGTCAGTGGTAGGTCTGTGATCTCTGGTTTCTCATCTGTCTCACTGACTGGCCTGGGACCCTCTGCTTGCTTAGCACTTACTAGAGCCTGGCAGATAGTAGGTGCTGAAATAAGGGTTTTGGATGAATAAACCCAACAGTAATATCTTAGTCTGTGTTTCTGAAACATTGATGTGCATTCACATTACCTGGGGATTTGTTAAAATGCAGATTCTGATTCAGTAGGTCTGGGTGGAGCCCGAGAGTCTGCATTTCTAATAGGCTCCCAGGTGCTGTTGCTGCTGCTGGCATGAACCACACTGTGAGTAGCAAAGCTCAGTCTATTAGCAAGAAATCTGTGGGCATCTCACTATACAAACAGGTGAAATAAAGAGCCAAGAGGAGCCTTCCAGAAACAATAATGGTTGGGGGATCGGGAGACCCGGATTCTAGTCCCAGGTCTCCTGTCTATAAGCCCATGAACTTGGACAAGTTTCTGCAGTCTCTGAACCTCAGTCCCAGCTGCCAGGTCAGGACTCCCCAACCAGCCCTTCTCTCCTCACACAAGGTGTCTGAGCTGCAGCATTGGGGGCAGGGCAGGGAATCTAAGGCGGAATCAGATCCAGCACTGGTCCCTCACCATCCATGAGCTCTAAGAATATATACTTTAGCCTGCCTTGCAAGGATGCGAGAGAGAGTTAAGATCAACATACATTGGAGAAAAGAATCCCTGAGCTCTCACCTCTGCCATCCAGCAGATTTTATACTTAACGCTACTTCATAAATTCCCGCTATCCACATTCTGGTTGTTTTCAGTTTTCTAAGGCTGCTCCCTCGCACTAGCCAGACCTCCCTCTTTAATACAGATCTTCTGAATCTCACCCCACCCTCTTCCTGGATAAAACCCCCAAAAAACCAAACACAACAAAAGACCCTCTTCTGCCTTTGCCTATGACTCACAAACAATAATAAAATGATAGCTTCACACTTATTACATAGACTATATTGGTATTTCCCCAAATGCAGTAAACATCAATTACAGCATGCATACACAGACAAGTGTCATTCTCATAGTTACATCATTAGCAGGTTACCAACTATTTGTGGTAAATGATACTGTCTTTCCGCTTAGGGTAGCAATGTGAAGTCTCCTTTAAATATAAACAAAATGAGTCTATAATAAGGAAAAGCAAATCAAAACCACAATGAGCTACCACTTCACACCAAGTAGAACAGCTACAGTAAAAAAAAAATAATAGTAAGAGTTGGAGAAATTGTAACCCTTGTACAACAGTCTAACAGTTCCTCAAAAGGCTAAACACAGATTTATCATACGACCAGGTAATTCCACTCCTAGGTATATCCAAGAGAACTGAACACATACGTCCATGCAAAAACTTGTACACGAACGTTCACAGCATTAGTCATAATAGTGTAAAACTGAAAACAATCCTGCTGTTCATCAACAGATAAATGGATAAATAAAATGTGGCATATCCACACAATGCGTTATCCAGCCGTAAAAAATAAAGTGCTGATGAATGCTGCAATGGGGATGAATCCTGAAAACATTATGCTAAATGAAAAAAGCCAGACAAAGACCACATATTTTTATGATTTCACTTATATGAAACGTCCACAATGGGAAAATCCATAGAGATAGAAAGTAGATCAGTGGTTTCCTAGGGCTGGAGGAGGGGTGAGCTGGGGAAAAACGGGGAGTGACTGCTAAAGGGTACAGGGTTTCTTTCTAGGGTGATGAAAATTGGGGTGTTCAAAAACTGACTACGGTAATGCTTACACAGCTGTGAATATATTAAAACCACTGAATTGTATACTTTAAATGGGTGAGTTGTATTGTGTGAATTATATATCAATAAAGATGTTATAAAATATCTAAAAATATTAGGTAATACTATAGGTGGCATACATATATGAAAAAAAGCATTAAGGACACAGATAAAGCAAAGTTTAGGAAACACTGGATTGGATCAGCAATCCTAAAAATCCTGAGGTAAATGTTTTTTCCTGTTATACAGGAAAATGGACTCTTGAGAGGTGAGTGTTCATCCCAGAACGAAAAATTTTAAGTGGATTTCGAACCCAGGCTACTGACTCCAAAACTAGTGCTCTTATCTGACATGTTATACTGCTTCCTAGACTCCCAACCCTTGAATTTAGCTCCCATCCACACTTTTCCTGATGATGCCTCTCCCCTAATGGTGTCTCTCTGAGACTTCGGTCTGAACTACACCAGTGAGCATTACCTACAGCTTTGACCTATGTAATCAACAGACTATCACAGAAATGATGGTGTATAATTTCTGAGGCTAGGTTGGATCCCTTCCTTTGGAGAATACCAGTTGACACATTCTGAAGACAATCAGCCCTGTGGAAAGATCTACACAGCAAACAACTGAGGCCTTTTGCCAACAGCCATGTGAGTGCATCATGTTGGAAGCAGGTCCTCTAGCCCCATCAAGCCTTCTGACGACTGCGGCCCCAGCCCATCTCTTGACTACAGCCTCATGAGAAGCCCCGAGCCAGAACTACTCAGTGAATCTGCTCCTTATTTCCTGACCCACAGAAACCATAAGGTACTGTGTATTTATTGTTTTAAGCTATTAAGTTTTGGGGTAATTTGTTATGTAGCAGTAGATAACTAGTACACCCTATGACTAGTTCCTGCCAATGATATGTGAGCTGAAAAGTTACACACTACTTCCAGGTCCACGATATGAACGTGCCTTTTCTACTTTCTCTTCCCCTTCCCACAGAGCTCTTTCCTTTCCTCCCAGATATTTGCACACCCACGTTCATAGCAGCATTACTCACTATAGCCAAAGGGTGGAAGCAATCCAAGTGTCCATCAACAAATGAATGGATAAACAAAATATGATCCATCCATATAATAGAATAGTATTCAGTCTTAAAAAAGGGAAATTCTGGCTCGTGGATGAACCTTGAGGACACTGTGCTAAGTGAAATAAGCCAGTCACAAAAGGACAAAGACTATGTGATTCCAGTTACACGAGGTCCCTAGAGCAGCCAAAGTCACAGAAACAGGAAGTAGAATAGTGGTTGCCAGGGGGTTGAGGGAGGGAGAAGGGGGAGTTAGTGTTTAATGGGGACAGAGTTTCAGTTTGGAAAGATGAAAAGTGTTCTGGAGATGGATGGTGGTGACGGCTGCACAACAGTGTGAATGTCCTTAATGCCTTTGAAATGTACACTTAACAATAGTTAAAATGGTAAATTTATGTCATACCTATTTTATCATAATAAAAAATGTCATGATATGCCCAAAAGGTTGTTACTCCCTCTGCTGACTCCCTAAGCACCTGTGGTAAGGGCTGGGGCTTGTGGGCTGACTAACTCTTTTTCCAGCCACTGTTTGTGAGAGTCCTACTGCGGACAAAAAGGCTGGGCACCCTGTATTTAGGATGCAGGTTCAGCTGCATGGGACAGGAACCCAAAACAACAGTGGCTTAAATGAGATGGAAATCCCTTTCTCCTGCACACAGTCTCTGGAGGCAGGTAGTGCACAGCTGGCATGGTGACTCAGCCCCGTGTAGTCATTCAGGGACCCAGCCTCTGCTCTTGCAGTCTGCCATCCCTAGGGCGTTTTTCTCAACCATGTGGCTCAAGGTGGCTTACCACCACGTGTATAGGATCCTAAGCTGCAGGGTGAAGAAGGCGCATGCCTCCTCTCTTTAAGACACTGTCATCTGGGGTCTCTGTCCTAGAAGTGGAATGCCATTGCTGCCTAATGTATGTTCCATCCCCAGCATCCCCCAATAGGATGTCGGTGGTTTTCTGTCTTGTCATGGCAGCTGTGGAGGAGATCGGCAGAGATCTTGTGAGCCCCATGTTGAAACTAACAGAGCCCCAACATGGGTGGAACCTGGATCCCTGTATCACTGCATGGAAGGCTGCCTCTCAAACATCTGATAGAGCTTTGCATACTGAGAGTAAACCTCAAATGTGTGAAAGCACTGGGATTTCAGTGTTTATGTATTACGGCCGCCAGCATTCTCTTAACTAACACAGAGCTTCATGACTGGAGCTTGGGAAGTCAGATAACACAACAAGGCTGAGGCCAGATCAGGCAATGGGAAGATGACTTTGGAGCCAGGAGACCCAAATCCAAGCTCCCGCAACCCCACTTACAAGCTACGTGGGCCATTCAAACTCTTTTGGCCTGGTTCGCTCAAATATAAATTGGAGATGATGATAATACAAACCACACACTATTTGTGGTGTGAACTGAATGAGGGAATCTGCAAGAAAGACAGTTGAGAAAAATCTACTTGGGGCAGCGACAGACACCTGTCCCCTTGCCATTCTCTAAAGAGGAGAACAGATGGGCGTTTAGAAATGGGCACAGCACTCCGTAACTCACAGCTTGATGAGAAGCAAATGGCCCACAGCGGGGGGCCTGATCTCTAAGTCATGGCTGAATATTCCGCCTCGGGCAGGAAGCTGTCTGTCTTGGGTTTGGCAATAGCTTTGATTCAAGACCTCAAATAGGTTCCTGAGAGTTTACTTGGTTGGGACTCAGACTGGGTTTACAGCATAGACCAACGTTTTCCCCAGGCAGCCCAAGAATGAGGGTCTGGACCTCTTCTCGTTATATCTCAACAGGACAGCACTGGTGCAGAAAAGCTGGGATACTCACGCTCTGGCTGCCACTCTGCGGAGTATGGCCACCGCGGGTGCTCACAGCGGCATCTAAAGCACAGATGCTTCAGGGACTGGGCAGAGCACAGTAACACTGTGAAGAGGCTGGCTGCCATGTAACAGTGAGTGGCTGCTGCTCTGAGCTATGTAGCAAATCGGGCGTGCTTACCGGCTCCTTTCAGCCCACAGCTGAACTAAAGGCTCGAATCTGAATTCATTGCCTCTGTGGCTCCAGTTTTTCTAGCCCAGTGCTAACATAAATATGTCACATAAGTAATTTAAAATATTCCAGTAGCCACATTTAAAAACTATAAGGAGAAAGATGAAATTCACTTTAATCTTATATTATATTTAACCCAATAGATGATTCTGATCATCAGTTCCAATATGTGTCGGGTTTTTCCACCCCACCAAGCAATTCTCAGACACCAGCTGGGTGTCCTACCATTCAGCTCAATTCAACACTATCTGATGCGATAGCAACAGATTCCACGGGTTAAGGGCTCTGTCCCATAAGACTGCACCCTCCCCCCTTTCAGACGCCCATCACAAGTCCAGGCTGTCACCTGTGCTTCTGACCAAGAGGCTATAAATCGCAGGATCCCATGCCCCCCTCCTTGCGTTTGATTACTTTGCTAGAGTGGCTCACAGAACTCAGAGAAACAGTTTACTTACTAGATTACTGGCTTATTACAAAGGGATATAACTAAGGAACAGCCAGATAGAAGAGATGCATAGGGCAAGGTATGGGGAAGGACGTCTCCCTGTGTTCACGGATTCAGAAGTTCTCCCAACCCCCGTCCACTTGGGTTTTTATGGAGGCTTCCTTATATACGCACAATTCATTGGCCATTAGTGATTAATTCAAACTCCAACCCCTCTCCCCTCCCTGGGATCAGGGAGTGGGAGTGAAAGTCCCACCCCTCTCTTAGTGGTTGGTTCCCTGGCAACCAGACCTCATTTTCAGGTGTTTTCCAAAAGTCACCTCACTAACAAAAACCCAGTTGTGGTGGAAAGAGACTCGTTACGAATAACAAGATACCATTTTCCCTTTATGGCTCCCAAGGACTTCAGGGACTGAGGACAAGAGACCAAATATGACAAAAGATGTTTCTGTTGCCCTTTTCATTCAGGAAATTCCAAGGGTTTTGGGTGCTGTGAGCCAGGAACTGTGGATGAAGACCATATATATATGAGAACTATAGTTTGGTCATCTGAACGATCAAATACATATTTCTTATAAATCACAATATCACACCCACAAATCCAAAAAATCATTTCAACATGTAATCAATATTAAAAATATTGGTGAGCTATTTTACATTCTTCTTTTTTACACTAAGTCTTCAAAATCTGGAATGTGTTTTACATCTCCAGTAGGACCAGCTACATTTAAAGCACTTGGGAACCACGTGCAGCTGGCGGCTGCTCTGTTGGACACTTCTGTTTTAGGTAGTTAGCCTCCCCCAAACCCACCGAGCATCTCCACACCTCTGTGCCTTTGCCTACACTGTTCCTTCTGCTTGCCACAGCCTCCTCTCCTTTGCCCACCTGAGCGCCTACTCATACTTCAAGGGCTTAGCGCAAATGTCACCTCCTCCCTGAAGTCTTATGCAACCCCCTAGGATGCTGCCATAAGACCTTGTTTCCCCCTCTATTCGAGTGCCCACCATGCTGGATTATGTTTAACTTGTTGAAAGGCCAAGACCACTTCTGAACCATCACCAGCACTCAGCACCTTGCTTAGCACATGGCAGACCCTAGGGGCCACTGTGGGCTCTCTCTGGGATGAGGGTGTTAGGGCACAAGGAAAATTTCGTTAAAAGTTCCCCAATAATTTTTTTTTTTTTTTTTTTTGCGGTACGCGGGCCTCTCACTGTTGTGGCCTCTCCCGTTGCGGAGCACAGGCTCCGGACACGGAGGCTCAGCGGCCATGGCTCACGGGCTCAGCCGCTCCGCGGCATGTGGGATCCTCCCGGACCGGGGCACGAATCCACGTCCCCTGCATCGGCAGGCGGACTCTCAACCACTGTGCCACCAGGGAAGCCCCTTTTTTTTTTTTTGGTAATGGATCACAAAAAAGAAAGTGGTGTATAAAATGTTGCTTGGGATATCATTGTTACCAGAGAAACGGACCCAGAGAGCTATGATTTGGGGCTGGACATATCGTTAATAGTCATTCAGTTCTTAGTGTATGGTCCTCACAGGAAATATTTGAGGAACCTTGATATACAGCTATAAGGCACTGTATATCTGGGGCCCATGGGGAGCGTAGCAGTCTCCCGGCTGGGTAGCCCAGGGTCAGGGTTGACGTGTGTCGTAACAGGATCAGGGCCACCATGTTGCGCAATTCTCGAGTGACAATGTGAATGGTGCCGCTGGAGCTGGGCACACACAGCCTGTTGTCAGATGCAGTGGTTCTGGAAGCCCCACCTGTAGGTAAATGTACGCATCTTGATATGCCACTGGCTTTAGACGCCTGAGGCAGCATAACGGGGAGGTTAGGTACAAGTACCGGGAAACTCGGAAGTGAGGAACCAGTTGCGTTCACAACACAGATGCTGCCCAATTCCAGAAGGGCTGCAGCTCAGAGTGCAAGTGTAAAATCAGGGTTTGGGAACTTAGAGTCTCCTCCAGAAATGGCCCAGATGGGGACTCCTCTTCCCGGGTTGGCATCCAGGATATCATGACTAAGTTTTGAGCAAATGTTCTCAGGCTTAGGTGAGGAAGAGGACGTGGACTTCCTCCTCTGTCCCCTCCTTTTTCTGCTTAGATCAAACAGGGAAAGACAAAGTTCATGTGGGTGAAACCACTGGCTAGAAGAGGACTGCAATCAAACCTGGCAGGTCAAAGAGTATCATCACAAAACTGAGATCGAATTCTGGCTCCACTGTGTGAGCGTGGACAAGGTGCTCAACGTGTCTGAGCTTCAGTTCTGTTATCTGTAGAACAAAGATATAACCATCCCTACCCCACAGTGGTGTCACGCAGCATAACAGAGAAGGGCTGCGGGAGGGCCCAAGCGCAGCCTGTGATAAGCATATTGGTCAGCTTTGGCTGTGGAACAAGCCCCCCTGTCTCCTTCTGGGGCTGAGGCTGGGGGGGGGGGGGGCAGCAGCCACGTGGGCTGTGTTTTCACAGCAGTGTCAGCGGGTAAGAGGGCAAACCCAACTGTGCAAGCACGTGTCAAACCGCCAGTGTGAATCACGTGGCCGAGGCCAAAACCAAGGCAAGAAGCAGGACAGTCTGTCCATCAGGGGGCCATGGCAAGAATGAGGCTGTAGACACAGTTACGGGGGAGTGAAGAGTCAGGACCGATCATTCAATCTACTACAGTATACAGACAGAGTCATCATCTACTCACGCTCATTTCAGTTCTTTCAGCATTTCCTTCCGATCACAGAGGGCTGTGCCAGACACTGTGGCAGAAGATACGCAGACAGAGCAAAGACTTAAGAGATCGCTAGAGGTCAAGGGGAGGGCAGCATTGCCAGCAGGCCTCCCCCATCCTTCCATCTGAATTCTGGCCTTACCAGTAAAGACCTTGCCCGAAGCCAGCACTGAGGGCACTTAGGGAAGAATGCTTCTACAGGGACCTTCCCCAGGGCCATGTCCTAGATCTGGTGTGGAAGGATGGCAAAATGATGCCTCATGCTGGAAGGTTGAGTCATCAAGGAGCCCTGAGAGTTTAGAGGTAGAGAAAGCATTTTAGAATTCATGAAGAAGGCGAGCATTAATCTGGGCTTGAGGGAATGAGCTCCGTCGGATGAGCAAACGGGGGTGTTCAAGAAAGGGAAGGACTTGAACAAAAGTGTGTGAGCCTCTCCTGTACTCAGAGGCTCAAGACAACAGGCACTGACTATTACAGCTTTTAAGTCAGGAGGTGGGAGGTGGGCTGGCCCAGGCTGGGTTTGCTCATCCCTCTGTGGGGTGCTGCAGGCTCTGCTTCAGTCTGCGGGCACCTCAGCTGGGGCAGTTCTGCTCTGTGTGTACCTTGTTTTCCTCCTGGATCAGCAGACGGACCAGAAACATCCTTTTTCCTGTTCACCAGGTGAACAGAAACACAGTCTCTCGAGGCTTGGAACTCACACGTCATCTCTTCTTCCTCGCTCTAGTGGCCAAAGCAAGTCAGATGGCCGAACTCCAGGGCTGGGAGCGTCCTGAAGAAGTGAGTGGCTAATGGCGTGATCCAACAAAAGATGAAGAATTGAGATTCTTGAGGCAGACTTATTAAAAAAAGGATGGTGGTAATAATGAGGCAAGGTGTTTCTGGGAAACCATGCTCTCTCTGACTCTCATGATTGGGAAATCCCATCCCTAAGTCCCCCCCACGGTGTCCCTGCCGTGTGCTGCATCCAGCTTCCACTTTGACATCTCCGGCTCTGAGAAGCTCACCGCCTCCTGGAGCAGACTATTCAGAATGGACAGTTTGCAGGAAGTTCTTTCTGGTACCGAACGCCTTTTTGCTTCCTCTCTTTGATCCTGGTTCTGCCATGTAGGTTTTTGGTCCAGCAGCCGTTCACATGATTGAGGACAGTGCTCTGGTCCCCCAACGAGCCAGCAGTGGGCACACCTGCACAAAGTGCAGCAGGACCATCACCCCACGGTGGGGTGCCAGAGCTCCACCAACCAGGAGACGCACCTGACAGCTTCCCTTCCCTTGCCCTCCATATGCAGTCCCAGGCTGAGTCCTCTGGATTTCACCCCTCCCCAGCCCCCCACCCCCGCCATATCACTCTACTCCACTTTCTGCTGTCGCTCTCCACTGTCCCCTCCCTCCTCTAAGCTGCCATCAGCTCTGGCTGGGACCACTGCAGTAGCTTCTTCACCGCCCCCACCCTGCCCCATAATCCACTGTTCACACTGCAGTCAGTCACAGTAATCTCATTATAATGCAAATCTGCTCATGTTGCCCACTGCTAAAAACTCTTCCCTTTCAGGCACATCCTGTTGCACTCTGTGCTCCAGCCCCAGCCCTCGAGATCACTACTCAGGACCCCCAAACCCCTCCTCATCCAGGTCACTGCTCCTGTCCCTTCAGGCTGCAGCTCACCTGTCACTTGCTCCCTGACCTCCTTGACGAGGTCCAACCTCTCAGTTACAAGGTCTGTCAGCACCACAGACCTCTCCTCCGTGGTACATAGCACCAACTTCCCAGTCATTGCCATGACTACTTGACTAGCAGCTGTCTCCTCCCAGAACAGTGGGTGGTACACTGGCTGAGTGGGGTGGAGCTGATTGGTAGTGTCTGTAGCATCGGCAGATTCCTGTGGTGTAAATACAACCACCACACCATGACAGAGTTCAAGCTACCAACAACTGTGGCTTGCAGAATCCCTGAAAACTTCATCATCAGCTTTCACCAGGCCATCTGAGCGGGTTCCAGCATCCCACTGGGGCAGGCCTTGTGCCTGTCCCCTCGTGACCAATACCGTGTCTGAAAAACAACTGAAGAGCCATAGGTATTTGGTGAATGAATGACTGAGCAATCCTGAAGTTTAAACAGGCCTTCAGAACAGCAACTGCTGTTTCTAGAAGACAGAAGACTTTGAATGCTTGGCCCAAGAAGAATAGGGAGTCATGACATTTCTGTTCTCTAAAGACTATTTCTATATTTATTTAACAGAATGTCTGTATCAGGCACAAATCCAAGTACTTTGCAAACGCTAACCCATTCAACCCTCGTAGCAATTAAAAGGCAGATACTATTAGCACCCTCATCTTACAGATAAGGAAACTGAGGTTGAGAGTAGTTTGCCAAGGTGGCGGAGCTGGGCTTTGAACCTAGGAAGTATGACTGCAGAGCCCACGTTCCTAACCACTACGCGATGCTGCATCAGGACCAGCTCCGGAAATGAGACTTGGCTCATGTCCCCATCTGTGCTCCAACCTAAGCACATCTACCCCATGGACATGGTGTGTGCTCGTCAGGTCACTGAACCTAAACAAAGAAATAACCAAATAGAAAAGGTCCAGAGTTGAGGCTGTGAGATGATAAGGGAGATGTGGTCTCTTTTGGATAAAGACAGAGAAAAAGATGAAGCCTTTTCAAGAGCCATGAAATAATCATGGGGATGGACTTTAAATATTTATTTACTAAATTCTAACAGGAGAACACTGACCTGGTTAACTTTCATAAAGGGAAATGTTAAAACTTGACAGGTGAGTTTGAGACATTAGTATTTGTACAACGCTCTCTGCATATGGTCTTGCTTCATCTTTAAGACCACCATGGGAGATGACGAGAATCAGGCTCATTTTACGAACTGAGGACACCAAAGCTCAGAGGCGAGGGGATGCACCCGAGGCCACAGAACTCGTCAGCAGAACTGAGCTGGGGTCCCCCTGTGCTGCTGGTTCACGTTACTTCCCAAGCAGGCCTTGCAAAATCATAGCTGCTCAGAGGAAGTCAACTCCTGTAGCTAATTATGCTGACCAGCTGTACAAAGTGAAAATGTAATTAGGTTCAAAGGAGGTTTCCACAGATTCTGGGGTATAGCCCAATATTGCAATAATAAAATCCAGGAAAATATCTCTAAGTTTTGATGTAGCTGTTCATTTAACAAATGAACTCCTAGGTGCCTATTATGTGCAGGGACCACGAAGATCGAAGATGATCCTGACTGTCTATATATTCTATATGCAGCATTGAGGATCACTGCAAAGAAAATGAAAATACTGATGTGGACCTTTAGCATGGGAGAAGATGGAATTAATTTAGAAGGAAAGTCTGGGACAATCAGATTGTGGTGGTAATTCAAAATGCCAGGGTCAGCGATTTGATTTTATCCTGTAGGAAAAGAAGGCCCGATGAAGACTTCTAAGCAAGGGAATGACATCACCATCACCAACATCACCATCATCACCATCATCATCATGATGATCACAATAAAAATAATAAATACTATTCACAGGGCACCTATTGTGCTCAAGGTTTCTATCCCTCACACCCACCCCATGAGGTCAGAATTAATATTCACCCCACTTTACAGAGGAGGAGCCTGAGGCAGAGGTAACACAGCTAATAAGGGGCAGAGCCTGAATCCACCTGAGTTCAGTTCACTCTCACTCTCTGCAGGATCTCTGCTTTTGAATATATGCTGGACAGCACCTGGGAGTGGAGGTTTGGGAGCTGTCAGCATTTAGTTGGATGGCTAACAGCGTGAGAAAGACTCAATTTAAGTGGAAAGAGAGGAAGACTAGAGAAGCAGAGAGAGAAACAGTAACAGAGGCAGGCAGTACCAAGGAAACCAAGCAGGTGTGAAGTTTAAGAGGGAGAGATGGGAATAATGGTGCCGAAAGTTACCTACAGGTCAGGCAGGATGGCGATGGACAAGGAACTGTAGGATTTGCCACTTTAAGAGTGCTTCCAGGGCTTCACAGACAGCATTTTCAGGGGAGTGGCGGGGGTGGGCGCCAGATTGCTGTGGGCTGAGGAATGAGTGGGAGGTGAAGATAGGGCAGGCAGCATGTAAACTCACTCTTTCAAGAAATATGATAGTGAGGGGGAGGGGAGGAAGGAAGCTTGAAAGGGGAAGATGGTGACTGGAAGGGTTTTCTGGGGGGCATGGAGGTGGGGAGAGCAGTTGCTAGCTAGAATGAAGGAGACGCTGAGGCCACAAGACAAGGAGGCTCTTCCTCAGAGGTTCGGGGGAGTTCCAAGGGATGGATGGAGAGCTCAGTGGGTGGTGTTAGCGACAGTTCATGTGGCTGGGCTTCTTCAGGGCTGTGAAATGAGAGGTGGGTCTGATTATCTCTGTGGCCCCTTGCAGACCTAATCTTCTTTTGCTTTTGTTTTTCCTTCCTCCCTTCCTTCCTCTGGCCTTTCCTTCTTCTCTCCACAAATATTTAGTAAGCATTTACTATGTACTAGGTCTTGTGCTGGCTTCTGTACCTGTTATAATGAACAAGACAGTGTACATCATCCTTTCAATTGAGTGGAAAGACAGATATTCAACAAGAATATGCACAAATATATTTGTGAGTGACTACACATTGTATAATACTAATAATCGCTAATGTTCATAGAGCACTTCGAAAACACTAAATACTTTATAAGCATTTTCTTATTAACTCACACACACACACACAAACTCATAAGAAAAGCACTGTTGGTATTCCTTTTTGCAAATCAGTAAACTGAGGCACAGAGAGGTCAGATGACTTCTTCCCAAGACTGAGTAGACTAAGATAGGTGGAGCATGAGATTCAAATTAGAGTTGCCAGTCTGGACAGACGTGCTTAACTGCCACACTGTCCGGAGTCACTGTGTTTAGAGCAGTGGGTGCCAGGCTGGACAAGATCTGGAGGTGTCCCTTCCCTAGGGGAGCTCACAGTCTGAGCACTGGGAAGAAACCCGGAGTTCATTTACTCCGTTCTTCCTCCAGGTGTGGTCCCTGCCAACAGCATTAGCATCACCTGGGCACATGTTCCAAACGCCAAAGCTCCAGCCCAGCCCCACCCACTGGATCAGGATGTGCAGTTTAACAAGATCCGCAGGTGCTTGGTGTGTACGTTAAAGTCGGAGAAGCCTGTTCTACAGCCACTTCTCTTATTAGAGGTGAGAAACTGAGGCCCAGGAGGTTGGAGGTTACAGAGTGGTGGAACTTCAGGGCTTGGTGCCTGGAGCCCAGCCTAGGCCTGAACGGACCCTTCCACTCTTAAGAGGCCATGTGGGTAGGACATGAGAAGGAAGGGGTAGCGCGACAAGGTGCTCGGCGCGCGCAAAGTGCTCGGCGCGCGCAAAGTGCTCGGCGCGCGCGGTGCGGCGCGCGCAAGGTGCTCATGGGGCTCCCGGGCCCGGCCTAGCCGGGCTGAGGCGACGCGGGCGCCGGGCGGGCCGGGCCGCCGGGCCGCCGGGCCGCCGCGCGGCGTCCCCGTCCCTGCGCTGGCCCGGCCCGGCCCCTCAGCTCCACCCCCTGCCTCCCCCTCCCGCCTGCTCGCGCCTCCTGAAAAGCCAGCCCGCCCGGGGCGGCGGCGCAGAGCCGGCCCGGCGCACGAGGCAGCCAGCGCGGCCATGACGGCGGAGAAGGCGCTGCCTCTGGGCAACGGGAAGGCTGCCGAGGAGGCGCGGGAGTCTGAGGCGCTGGGTAGCGGCGGCGGCAGCGGGGGCGCGGCGTCCGCCCGCGACCCGCGCGACAAGCGCGACAAGGCAGTCCACGAGCGCGGCCACTGGAATAACAAGGTGGAGTTCGTGCTGAGCGTGGCAGGGGAAATCATCGGGCTGGGCAACGTGTGGCGCTTCCCTTACCTGTGCTACAAGAACGGCGGAGGTGAGGCGACGCGCGGCCCTGAGGAGAATGCGTTGGGGGAAGCCAGCCCTGTGGGGGCGGGGAGCTAGGGGTGAGCGCGAGACCCCTCCCGCGCCTGCGTGTAGGGGGCCCCTCGCGGAGAACGCCGGCCCGGCCCACCTGGCGAGCGAGCTTACCCCTGAGCAAGGCCGCTGTCCCAGTGCGCATGCGCGCCTCGCACCTGCGTGTACCACCTGCTAGCACGCGGGGACTTGTCCGCCAGGTGTGTTCTGTCCCAGAGTGAGGTGCAGACCGAGACGAGGAGCCCTTCATGTTTGGGGCAGGAGACAGACCCTTTGAGCCTCAGCTTTCCTGACTGGAAACCTGCATGAAGGAAAGGGGCTCATAATCTGAGTAGGCTCGGGTTTTGAGCGCTTGTTGAAACGCCAGCCTCCGTACTAAACTTTACTTACACCGTCTCATTTCATCCTACAGTCATCTTTGTAGGTAGTGCTATACCCGTTTTGCAGATGAGGAAACTAAGGGCCAGAGAACTCACTTAATAAGGGGTAAAGATGGGATTCTGACACCAAAGGCCTGGTTTTAAAGTGGGATTGGATGACAACAGGGAGAACTTTTAGGTGAGGCATTGCTGTTTGATTCCCTGCCTTTCATTTGCCCGTAGGGCCTTTTCTAGGGCCTATTTTCAGGACTGTCTGGTGGGAAAATGGGCAGCAAACAGTTTCTTTTACTGGTCTCAGTCACTCATGACAAATAGCAACAATAATAATTGGATGTTTAGAAGATGCTTAAAGCTTGCAGGGGTCAGGGAAAGGAAGGTGATGAGAGGGTTGTTTCTAGAGACAACGTGTCCGACTCAGTTTGGTGGAGATGCAGCAGTGAGTCCTCAAATCTCCCAGCCCAAGGAAGGGGCTCCAGGCTTTAGGAGCCCCCGACCTGTCATATCAGCAGGACAGCTGGGAGTTCCGTGGCAGAGGACTTTGTGAAACCTTGAGTGGCACAGTTTCTGCAAGGAGAAGGCTGTGTCTATGTTTTCCTCTCTCTATTTGCTGTGTCCCTCCAGCAGATCCCCAGACCCCAGTGAAGGTGGCTCAGAGGTTGGCAGGGACCACACTGTTAGGCTTCGTGGAGCAGGACTTCCTGTGCGGGCAGCTGCAGGGAGAGTGAAAAGGGTACTGCTTGGCCAGGGCCCTTTCTTTGGAGACATTCATCCTGAAGGCACAGCCTGCTCCAAGCCTGCCCTGCACTGGTAATGAAGTGGCCGCCAGTGTTGGTGGCTTGGCAAGGGGGAGAGGTGGAGCAGACCCAGAGACCCCGAACGTGCCCTGTGCCCTCATCTGGGAATCCGCCTCTCTTTGCATATTCAGCCTGTGTAAGCTGCCATGTCCGCTTAGATGCCTGTGGAAACCCTTTGGGATAGTCCCAGGCAAGAGCTGTTTTAACATCTTTTTTCTTTTTCTTTTTTAAATACGGGAAATTCTTATGCCAAAACAACAACAAAAAATGCATTCCTAAAATCAGAAAATAGTGTAAGTTGCGTTAATTACAAACTCTGCCTCAGATGAAAAAAAAGGTTGTAGTAAGTCAAGTTTAAAAATGAGTCATTTTCTTTTTACTCTAATGAGACAAGAGTCTCCGTTGGGTGCACAGATATCCTGGTTTAATTGAGCTAGTTATCCAAAGGATTACTAGCTTTGTGAACAGAGAGGCCACAAGGCTTTCAGAAAGTGTCATCTGTTAGGTTCTAGAGGATTCACAGGTAAATTACAGCATATTCGGGAAACTTCTGTGGCTTGTTTTAATCAGATTTATATTCAGCAAACAGACCCTCGTATCTTCTTTTACACACTTTTTGCCTTCTAATATAGTTGGGGTATCTGCTTATCAACTGTTTACCTTTTTAAAAAAATCTACACAGCTCTACTCATAAATTGCAACAATAGTTTAGTATTTCTTTCCCAAGGTGAAACTTTGTAAAAATAGAAAACTAAGACCTTTTCAAAACCTGGTAAATATTGTCCTATTATCAGGATTGATCAAAATCGTTGCTTTCAATCCTGTGGTTAAAGGGACTCATTTAGCAAAAAGCAATTTCAGTGAAAGCCTTCATTTGTGAGATCAGATGGTGGGGAATAGCGTGTGTTTTCATGCTTTGTTATTAGACGAGAGAGAGAATGAGGGATTTGGGAAAATCCCTTTCTTCTTGTAATGGCTCATGTTCACCTCAGTTATTTAATTTGTTTCACAGAAAGGCTCAGGCAGTGGGTATTGTGTTTCAAGATGGGAGCACTAAAGCTTACGGTGGTCTTTTCTCAGATTGACTCAAAGCCAGCCTCTCTGGACGGATTCTTGCTACGAACTGCTTATAACTCAGCTTCATACCTGGGGCTCATGTACAAGGGCCTGTTACTGCTCATTGTATATCTCCTTGAGAATGCCTTTCTTTATGAAGACTTTTTGCAGGTCACTTCCCAAGTAAGAAGAAGAGGTCCCCCTCCCCTGGCCTGTTGAGGTTACTTTAGAATATAAAAGAAGGATGTAGCGTTCAGGGAGGGAATGAATTTGACCTGCGCTGGAGGGTAGAATGCGTAAATAAAAGAATCAAGCATATAACACAATTTCTTCTACATTATCATCTTAGCTGCACAACAGTTCTGTGAGATAAGTGGTGCCGATATTAAGTATTAAAGCCCTATTTTACAGTTGAGGAAGTTGAGGCTGGGAGATGTGACATAAACTTGTTCAAGGGAGTAGGCAGCAGAGAGCACAAACCCAGGCTCACATTTTCTGACTCTGGTCCTCATAGCAGGAACTTGAACTCAAGCTCAGAGCACATGAGGTATTGCCTCTGGTAGGTGCTTATTAAAGGGCTGAACGTGAAGTGGTAGAGGCGATTTTAACCTCATTCGCTTACTTTGCATCCTTGCAGGGGCATTCCTGATTCCCTATGTGGTGTTTTTTATATGCTGTGGGATTCCTGTTTTTTTCCTGGAAACAGCTCTGGGACAATTTACGAGTGAAGGTGGCATTACGTGTTGGAGGAAAGTGTGCCCTTTATTTGAAGGTAAGTGTTGAGTTAATAACAAAGTAAAAGGGTTCCTGGGTGATGTCCGGTTGTGAAGGGCAGCTTTTAACAAGGCGGAGAGAGACCAATCACTGGCTTTCCTTCGTTCTTTCAGGCATTGGCTATGCAACGCAGGTGATTGAGGCCCATCTAAACGTGTACTACATCATCATCCTGGCGTGGGCCATTTTCTACCTGAGCAACTGCTTCACCACCGAGCTCCCCTGGGCCACCTGTGGGCACAAATGGAACACAGGTATGGCCTCCAGGGAGGGTCTCTCTGATGGTCCTGCTGGGGGACCTGGGATTGGTGGTATGTCATGTCTCTTGCCATGAGTCCAGATTCCAATGAAAGTGTACCTGTTCTGTACACTCTTCAGCTCTGAACCTGAGCTGAGTACTGGCCCAGGGATTGGCACAGGGAGAAGAACTGTGATGCTCTTTCCTTGCTTTGCCAAATACAGAGACTGGACCCTTCCTGCACAGAGTAGGGATGCAGGGAAGAAGTACTAAACTGAGGTTCGGGGGGTTGGGCTGCAATTGCAGCCCTGCCTCTGAGTGTCAGATTTTCCTCTGTAAAATGAAGGGGTTAGACTAGATCAAGGGTTGCAGACAGGGGGCCTGTCAGCCAGTTAGGCTTTAGATCAGTGACCAGCAAATTTCAAAAATGTATTTGGTTGTCAAAATTGAAAAATCAGAAGGCTTGACATGAAAATCCAGATTTTTCAGCTTCTCTTGAAAAATTAAAAAGATCTGGCCAAACCAGAGCCGCATTCCCACATTCTTACTTGGCAGCAATGGCTGCAGCTGAGAACCGTCTGTTGCCTTTGCTTGAAGCTTCTGTCCTCAAGCTGGCCACAGTCCCCACCCAGCTCACATTGCTCATTTACTCTACCTGTCCTACCCAGGTAGATACTTGAATTCACCACCCTCCTCCTGCCTTGAATGGGTAACTTTTTACATTACTTTGGATTCTAATATACTGTTTACTTTTCAATTTGTCATCCTGTCAGGATTGAATCTTACAATCTAGGGAAGGCAAATACTTCTCAACCCCTGTCTTTGGAGGCTGTGCTCAGTGCAGACATCACTAGTCGATTGTAGAATGCTTTCCTTTTGAGTCTAGTCTTGGCCTCAGAACTCTGCTCAGTAGTCTAGGCAGCCACCACCTTTTGACTGGAATCAACACACATGCTTTAACCTGTTTGCCATTTGTGTTGTAACCTGTGGTTAGGTTGTCAATGGAAGTGGCCAGTCATCCTGAAAGCTGAGACACAGTAAGACTGGGTAGGATGTTGGTCACCAGCAGAAGGAACAGTGGGCATTAGACCAAGAAAACGCTGTGAAGTAGCTTCTATCCCTGCATGACTTTGCCTTGCTTCCCCCACCCACCACATTTTGTGGGGTCTTGTTTATCAAACTAAAATTCAAGGACATATTCTTGGAGGGCTGTGAGTCCTCCATGATAATTTAATTGTGCAGCTTTATTTTGAGGATATTCTAAAAATATGTGCATGTTCTGGATCATCTGCACAGCCACCTTATAAATGAGGACGGCTGGGGGATCTCAGTGCCTGACTTTGTCCGTGTTTACAATTTAAGATGCATTCTTGGTGAACAGGATGATGGTGGCCAAGGGAAAAAGAGCAGAGAGATTTAATTCATAAATGGTCATTGATGCTAAGTCCAGCCAAGAATGCAACAAACTGTAGGAACAAAGGTTTTGCAATTTTGTGACCGGAGAAAAATGGTGGTAGAATTGATTCTCAAATAGTGCATGGAAAAATACGCAAGCTTGGGCTTCCCTGGTGGCGCAGTGGTTGAGAGTCCGCCTGCCGGTGCAGGGGACACGGGTTCATGCCCCGGTCCGGGAAGATCCCACATGCCACGGAGCAGCTGGGCCCATGAGCCATGGCCGCTGAGCCTGTGCGTCCGAAGCCTGTGCTCCGCAACGGGAGAGGCCACAACAGTGAGAGGCCTGCGTACCGCAAAAAGAAAAAAAATACGCAAGCTTAATTCCATAGACCCTGCCTCCTACCTGTCAGTTCTGTTTTTCTGTTGGGAAATCGATTTAATGTCACAAGATGGCATTATCATACACATCCGTTTTATGCTATCAATTTGAATTGTGTTGGTTCCATAGTATAGTTGGTATTTAACTTGTAAGTTCTGGTTTTATAGGTGTTTGAATACTATAATCACAGACTTTATAATTCATTACTTATTTGTAAAAGATTAAATGTCATTTTAATAAAAAATACCATGTCAACCTTGGGTGTCTGAGACATTTTTTTACTCTAGAAAAAAATATTTGAGAAACAATGTTTTAGAGAATCTGATCAAAGCTAAGTGCTCCTCTCCAGAAAAAGGCACAAGTGTACATTCAGGCATTTTGCCTATAATATTAGGTTCCCAGACTTCTCTTAGGACTGTCTGTGGACCCCACAGACCATCTCCTTTCCTAACATGGTTAGCACTTGCCCAGAGAAGTGGGAAGGGGGCAGACACTTGGGGAACTTTTCCCCAGTGGGCTGCAAAGCTTTCTTCCACCGATTGCATTCCCTTTTCTCCGAGGGCGCGTGAACACTTGTGTGAAACATCACATATAGGAAGGCTTCCTGTTCTGGAGATTATAGATGGAGTTGGAGGGCTCGTGCACACATGAGGAGAGCGAAGGGCCAGAGTGAGGCTGAACACGGGCTCCGTGCTGGCCACTGTGCTGGGTGCATGGGCTTTGAAGCGCATGGGTGCAGGAGGCCCTGTCCTCTGGGAGCTCATAGTCTGGTGACTGAGGTAGCTCTGTGAACAAGGAGGTGCAGGAAGGAAACCCAGATCCCATGCTGGCAGACAGAACCAGGCAATAACCATGGCAAAGGAGGTGGAGCCTTGGCTGGAGTTGATTCCGTTTTCTTCCCCTAACTGGCTGGTGACTTGTGAGGGGGGAATGGGTGTGGGTGGGGTCCCTTGACTACTTCTGAACCCTGATTCCTCCTCTTCAGAATAAAGGGCATGGAGAAGGAGGTTCCTTGGAGGACCTTTAAATTCTAACTTTCTTAGAATTCAGGAGATAGAGATCACGGAAGGCTTCTTGGAGGAGAGGTTAACGGGCTGACCTGGGCCTTAGAGGATGAACACTCAGATGTTTTTAACTTGAGATTCAAATCTCTCTTGGTCATCAAGTTTCATGAAATGAGAAGAGATATTCAATAAGTCCTTTCCTGGATTGAGGGAATGATGAAGGAATTAGGGATTCTTTACACATTTGGATGTTATTTCATCCAGTCATCAGGTCTTTGTGAGGCAGCTGTGACATTAGCCTCTTCTTCCCTGAAGAAAAACTGAGTCTCACCTGCATTACTGGCCCAGGGACACCATGGCTGACGCCCCCCTTTAGCCCCCTTGTTCCTGCCGGGGCCACTGAGCAGAACAGGTAAATGCTATGGACAAGCCTTAGGCAGGGAAGTGGAAAAGGTGAAAGATTCAAGAACCAGGCCAGAGGAAAGAATTGGAAAGGCCATATTCGTGGGAATAGGAGAGAGGAGGTACCCTGCCCCCAAACTTCTCCTCCTGTTTGAATCGAGCCAAGCCTCCCTCTTAAACTGTTTGTAAGTGATTGATTTTCCCCACAGTGCTCTCTGAGCCATGTTTACCCGGAGCGGCTGGGTGAAACCGCTGGGTTGCACCATCGGCCCTGAAGGTTTTCCAAGCTCCAGCCCTCACGGAGGGTAATTTTCCTGTGTTTCTTGTCTTGTTTCCACTGTAGAGAACTGCGTGGAGTTCCAGAAACTGAACGCAACCAACCACAGCCATGTGTCCCTACAGAATGCCACCTCTCCCGTCATGGAGTTTTGGGAGTAAGTGGAAACATCTTGTCTCCTTTAGCCCCGGGGGGTGCTCTGTCCTGGTGCTGCTCAGTTAACGTTGCCCCCACCCTTGGAAAAAGCCTGACCCTGCCTCCAGCCTTGTACTTCCTGGCTTCTATGGGCATCTGGCTGCTTTGGAAGCCAGAATGGAGATCTTGAGAGGTTTCCCAAAGGGGCAGCTGAGAGAAATGCTTTCTTGTTCTTTGATGACATGTCAGCATGCCTACTTACTGGGACAAGAAGTGCTTGGTAAAATGATGGGCAGTTTAAAAATTCATTTTTAACAAAAGATAAGATTTGGCACGTTTACAATAAACTAAGTCAAGAATATATTTAGCCTTGAAAGCAGAAGTCTCCGGGGGGGCAGGTTAGCTTTCTCTCAGTAGCAGCAATGTCATGCGGAAAGGAAGTACATCAACATTAACGGGTAGAGGTTGTAAAGAGGCAGGTTTTCAACGTACTTAGGAAGAGCTTTAGCCTCACAGAGTTGTCTGCAAGTACTTCCGAAGGTTGTAAGCCCTTGTTCCTGGAAGAGTTTGACCAGTGTAGGCCTGCTGATGGTTGTTGGGAAGGTGCCTGAATCCACAGACGTTATAGGCAGTAGTCGTGTGGGTGGGCATTTTCCCAGAGACGGGCATTTTTCATCAGTATTCCAAAGAGGTCTGTGGCCCTGGAGTTACGAGAGCTGCCACGCACGGTTGTATAAGTTGTTCACTGCACACCCCTAGAGGGCATGATTTACATTGTGAATGTGCAGAATTGTGCAGTGCCCCAGGAATTGAAGAGCAGTTTCCTCTGTGGGCTGAAGGGTGGCTAAAGGCTTTCTGAGGCTTTTTAATCTGGAAAGGTCTGGCTTCATTGAAGACCCTCCCCTACTTTAATGATAGTGTAGAGGGACAGTGGTTTTAGGAGTGATTTTTATTCTATTCCCAGATACCATTCTTCTCCTTCCCTCTCTAGAGGTCATTATGCTGAATTTAGATTTATCATTCTATAAAATGAATGTAAAGAACATGAGTTTATAATTATAAATATAACTTATTTATATAAATATTGATATAAATAAAATACTTCCCTCTGTACATACATGTGCCTATATACATATTATATTCATATTATGTATATCTCCCAAGTAATGGCTAAGTCTTCCTTGAATGTTTTAAAATTTTATATTAATGGTATCCATTACTCACTCTTTCTTATAGCTTTGTTTCTTTGCTCAATATTGGTTTTGAGATGGTCTCCATATTGATACATGTAGCTTCGGTTCATTCATTCTGTTCCTGCTGTATAGTATTTCCATATATAAAGAGTCTACATTGTGTTTACCTGGCTCCTCTTGATGGGCATTTAGACTGTCTCGCGTTTCCCAGTATGATTAAGCTGAGTGAATGTCTTGTTTGTGCTTCTCTGCACAAATCGAGTTTTCTAGGCCATATACCTAACAGTGGAATTACTGGGAGGTAGGGTTCATGCATTGTCACTTTTATCAGATTATGTCAAATTGCTTTTTAAAGGAATTGTGCTAATTTACTCTCCAAATAAGAGTAGAACGAGAATTTCTACTTCTCCCCATTCTAGACCTAGGCACTTGTTCTGGTCAGAGTTTTTAAGTTCTGCCAGTGTAATGGATATGAAATTGTATCCCACTGTTTTAAATTTGCATTTCTCTAATTACTTTATGAGGTTGAACATCTTTTCATGGTTTTTTTGCTCCATTTGGGTTTCCTCATCCATTAACTTTCTGCTCATATCCTTTTCTCTTTTCTCATAGGTAGGAGTTCTTGATACATTGTAGGTATTAGTACTCATGCTGCAAATAGCTTTTCTTAGTGTGTGGCTTTTCTTTCTTGTTTATGTATGGCATAAATTGTATTGAATTCAAATTTGCCAATAGTTTTCTATTTGGTTTGCACACTTGGTGTCTTATTTAAGATATAGTTCCCTACCCCAAAGTTGTAAAAAAAATTTTTTTTCTGGGTTTTCTTTTTTTGGGGGGGTGGTGTTCTTTTAAGGGTTTTAAAGTTTTGTTTTTTCACATTCAGGAATATAATCTACCTGGAATTTTCTTTTTGCATATGGTACAAGGTGGGAATCCAGCCACATATATATATGTATTTGCTGAATTGTTCATCCTATCCCTACTGATTTGTAATGCCATCTTCCATATAAAGTTTTCCTACAAGCACATGTCTGTTTAGGGGCTCTCTGTTCTGCTCATCTCTTTTGCTAACTGTGTGTCAATACTATACCTATAGTTTAATTTTAAGCCTTGACCTCATAAGGCAAGTCCCTCACTTTGCTCTTTCCAAAATTGTTCTGGTCTTCGAAATGAATTTTAGAATCAGCTTGTCGAGTTAAAAAACAATAATAACAGAACAACTCTGTGGGGATTTTGGTTGGGAGAATATTGAACTTATAGGTTAATTTGAGGAAAACTGACATCTTTGTGATTCAGCCTCTCTGTCCATGAACATGGTATAGCCCTCCATTTATTTAGGTCTTTTTTTTTTTTTTTTCTTTTTTTGCCGTATGCGGGCCTCTCACTGCTGTGGCCTCTCCCATTGCGGAGCACAGGCTCTGGACGCGCAGGCTCAGCGGCCATGGCTCACGGGCCCAGCCGCTCCATGGCATGTGGGATCCTCCCGGACCGGGGCACGAACCTGTGTCCCCTGCATCGGCAAGCGGACTCTCAACCACTGCACCATCAGGGAAGCCCCTATTTGGGTCTTTTAAAATGCCTGATGAAGTAGCGCTGCCTGATGTGGTTGTCAGAGAAGCAGCATTAGAATCACCTGGTTAGGAGTGCAAACTCTAGCTCTCTCCAGACCTACTGAGTCTTAGTCCCAAATAGAGCATCCATAATGACATTATGCTAGAGCAGAGGCTGCTCTTGGGGGGTGGGAGGAGGTGCTGTGTGACCTTTTCCAGCCTCACTGGGCTATGGTTTTCCAGTGGAATGTTTAGGACCTGCACATTTGAGTGTCTGCAAAACATGGTTTCTGTGCTCCCTTAGGGAACACAACCTCAAATCCTACACTGGATAAGTTCTCTGTGTAACTTACGTTGCTTTGTACCATTCATTTCCTTTGTAACATGTATGGAAAACCTCGATTAAATTATTATTTGTGCACTATGTTTGATTATTGTGTGAATTCCCCAGGAGGCAGTCATGAAGCAGTACCTTTTCTGGTTTTGCTCACTACTGCCAGTCTATGGAAGGCCCCCAGTGAATATTTACAGAATGTACAGGTACATGGGAGGAAGGTGGCAGGCAATATTTTCTAGAAAATACTACATGAGGCGAGTCAAAGTGGGCTCTGGCAAGAACTCATCCTGTCCCTAAGCTCCCCAGAACAGCACTGATGGCTTTGAGGATCCCTTTGTCATATCCATGTCACCCACTCATTTGGACACCAAGTGGTGGGAGGGGCAGCGAGTCTGTGTCCTCACTTGTAACTGGGCCTTTTTGTCTGCTACTTGGTTATTCAAAATGAAAGTCAATGTGAGAATGAACCCATCGTTCTAGTTTTCTACTCTGATTGCATTTGTATCATCTATGCAATGTTGAATTCTGCATCCTAAAAGTACTCAAATGCTGGTGTGACGCTCCTTCCTTCGTAAGGTGTTTTTATCAGACAGCTCTCATTCATCTTCTCCTCGGAGCTGAACTTGGAATGTAGAGACTCTGTGAGATGTTTGTAGCATCCTATGAAAAGCTATTTGGAGCCACATAAATTTGAGAAGGGCTGAAAGCCATGCCCTTCAGTAAGAATATCCATTACCTTTGATTAACTCAAATTCCCAAACATATTTTCCCGTGCAATCATTTGGACTCTTTCCCCTCATCCCCCACCCATCGCCCACCCCAGAACGCTAGCATTCCACTAAATACAGCCTGGCAAACGCTCTGCTAGGAGAAAGTTCTTCCTTGAATTCAGTCATAGTTTGGCTTCTGGGGCTTTGGATAGAACGTGCCTAATTCCTTTCCCATGTGACAGCCCTTCAAGTATTGGATCAAGTGTCCTTAAAAATGTTTCTTTCCTAGTTCTCTTTGCTGTTTCCTTGTGTGGCTGGTTCCCATCTATAGTGTGCTCTTACTGTCTCGCTCTCACTGCCTCTAACTCCAGGGACCTTATTCAGGGCCACATTGCTTGGTCAGAATGGACTGCCTCAGTTGTGTGCTTGTTCATTCATTCAACAAACGTCTGAGCTCCTGGTGCATGTAAGGACACTTGGCGTAATTGGCAGTGGTGGGAATGTAAGACGCCGTTCTAGCCCTCTAGAAGCGGAGGAGAGACAAGCCTGTAGATTCCCATAAAGTCAGTTACAAGGTGCTGTTTCCCTCCGCAGGGCTGCCCGTGGCTTTACCCTGACCTTGGGCATCTGGCATCTTGAAAGTTCATTTTCCTTTTCAGGGAATAATTCATGTTACTGGCTTAGCCAGGGAGAACAGCTCAGGCTCTGGGTCAGTCCTGGGTTCTGGCTCAGGCAGGGGGCCTGTGGGGCAGGGGCGGCTTGTCTTCCTCATGTCAGATTTCAAAATCAGGCCACCCTGGTTTCCCTTAGTAACTCATTATGCATCTGGCACCCACGAGTTTATCTCAATATGTTTGCGGTTTTACATGTTGAGCCTGTGTCCTCTGGAGGGATCGAGTGCTATAAGAGTGTAACCGGCATTGTAGCATCAGATGGGCTTTGGTCTATTTTCACTTCCCTTTCTCAGTCGTCTCATCCCTCTCGCCCAGGGTTTTGCAAGCAACTGCATTCTCGCCATGTATACAGTTGAAATCGCTTTTGTGTGGCATCCATTCAGCACACATTTGTTGAGAGCATATTGTGTGCTGAGCCTGCATTAAGCTCTAAGGGTATTCAGTTCTCTATCTTTATTCAGAAGGATGCAGTCTTGTCTTTCTGGTTTATCTTTCCTGGAGGAGGTTTTAAAAAATTGTTTATTTCTAAATCAGGTGGCCACTTGAACTGATTTTAATTTGGACACAAAATTTGGGCTCCAAGTTGCTGAAGTGAAACTCTTAATTCTTGCTGTGGGCCCGGGGCCGCCCCTGCTTCCTTCGTCTTCCCCTCTGCCCTCCTCCGCACCGGCCTTCTTTCTGTCTTTCGTATGTCCTGGGCTTGTCCTAGGCTCAGTGTCCAGCTTTTGCATAGAAGAGTCCCTTTGCTTAGAAGTTTCCTCACCAAGTCCTTGGGTGTCTGGCTCGTTCTTATCATTGAGTCTTAATTCACGTGTCATTTGGGAAGCCCTCCCTGCCCATCCTGTTGCTTCCACTTATCAGCTGAATCGGCACCCCGGTCCCTCTCAACCCCATCTGTCTGTTTTATTGTCTGCGTAGGACTTACCTGAAATCCTTGTGTCTTTTTTACTAGTTTATTCTCTCTCTCCCTCCCTCCATTAGACTATAAGCCTTATGCCAGCAAGGACTGTCCTGTTTTGTTCCCTGTTGTCCTGCCAGCACATTCTAAGTGCTCACAAAATATTTATTCAAACACATGGATGGAAGATTGAATGAATGAATGAATGTTTTTTAACCTCGTGGAGTTGTGTCCTCTTACTTTTCTTTTGCCCTGTCTGTTGAAGAGTATAAGTTCCCAGGTTCAGAAACGTAATTCATCTCTTAGATCAGCTCCCTTTTATAGAACTCCTAGTATTATCCAGTCTTGATCATTAAAGATATTTGTATATAAAATCAGCTATGAGGGCATTTGTTTTCATAAATAGTGGATGTCTTACACCGAGTAATGGGAAGCAGTGATTTACGGAACCACAAGAGTTCTGACTGAGATTCCTTTTACATCCTGATGGATGAAGTAAAGGAAGGGAAGTTGCAGTTAGTTGCTAAGCAGCTACTGTGTACCCTGGCCCTGAGCATGGCCCTCCAGGCCTATCGCTTCATTTAATCCACCCACCCAGGGGATACATGATACAGCATCACTGAACAGATTCCCATCTCACTCAGGGGATTCTGAGGCAGGGAGAGGTTAAGGGACTTATCCAAAGTGCCTCTCTTGTCTAGCAAGAGCTGGAGCTGGGCTGAGAGCCGGCCCTCTCTGATCCCACCTGCATCCCTCCACCCTTGCGTACATGCTCCTCCCGCCCATGTCTGAAATGCCATCAGCTTCCTGTTTTATCACGGGGCAGAATCCGACTGGTGTGTCCCTTCTATCTGCAGCCCTGTGGCCCTAGGGTCTTGAAGAGAGAGTTTTGCTGTAGATGGAGATGTATAATTGGTGGAGGGAGGGAGGAACGAATGAAGAATGACTTGTTTCCAGCGCCCAGCACAAACAAAACACAAAACACCTGTTGGCTTTTGTCTTGTTGGATTTCAAGAGGTACCTTTAGGAAATGACTTGAATGTTGCTTTTAATAGAATACTGTGGTTTCCAGCTGAGCCAGGCCTTGAGTGTGAGGCAAGCGGACTCTGATCTACTGTGATGAGAGATGGAAATTGATGCTGGCCTCCTGGAGTATGTTGTGGCCCTGCAGCTGGTGGCACAAGAGGTTCATGAATGACTTGAATTCAGGCTCAGGCAGAGAGTAACTCAGAAGGGGTTGTTCCCAAATTTTAGCGTGTTATCTCGATTCCTTATCACTTCTAATAAAACCAGGAGAAAGTGTTTGAAACTCTCCAGATTTACACACACATACACACACACACACACACACACACTCTGCTCCATGCTTTCCCTGGAAGACCTCTAAGATGAGGAAGAAGCACCAGAGCTGGGACCTGACTCTCCCACTCACTCCTGGGGGCCCTGGGCAGGTGATTCTGAACCTCACTTTCCTCCCTGGCAAATGGGTGCACCTCACCACCCTTCCAGGTGCAGTCAGCATAGAGTGATGGAAGCAGGGGGGCAGTAACCAGTCGACGGTGGCTCCGCTCACCCCTGCATCTTGCCCTTTCTCAGCCTGTCCCCACTCTCCCACCCAACAGCTCAGGTGGATGAGGTGTCATTCAAAAAACAGAGGCCTCCTGGTGGGATACCCTGGACCTGGGGGCAGATGCCCGCTCCTGCTCTGGATCTCTCGTCCAGGGCTTTTCCTGATGTCACGTGTGCCTCTCCTGCCCGCAGTCCCTCCGTCGCAGACGGTGGCTCTCTGCCAGCCTTAACACAGAGTGTCTTGGAGGGGCCGACCCCGCCAGGTGTCAGACCCTCCCTGAGCTTTTGGCCACTCATAACGCAGAGCTGCTGTACCAGGGGAACCCGGGGGTCTGGGAAGGCTGTGCTGAGTCCTGGTAAGGAGGAGAAGGGCGCTGGGATTCCAGCCACGGAGCAGTGAGGCCCTTTCCGTGGCGTGGGATCCCTACTTATAGACACCTCTCCTTACTGCTTCCTATCTTGCTGGATATTACCCTCCAGCCATGCAGGACCAGAACAGGCATTGAACTTGGGGTCAGGAGACTGGTGTGCCAGGCCAGGCTCTGCCACTTTCCAGTCTGTGATCTACGGCAAGGTCCATATCTACTTGGAGCCTCCGTCTGCTCTGGGCAGTGGGTGTAAAACAAGACAACATACGCGAGACTGCCCAGTGCTCCGTGCCAAAGTGTGTTCTACACAAAGTTAGGAGGTATTGCTTTGGAAAGGCAGAAACGTGATGGGGCGCTTCCTTCTTAACAACTTTTTAATAGCTTTGTGGTATAATTTACATGCCATAAACTGCACGCTGTTTAGGTGTGCAAGTAGGTGATTTTCGAGCAAACTTGCCAAGTGTGAAATTGTCACCGCAAAATAGGTTTGTACTATTTCCATTTCCCCAGCAAGATCTCTCATGCCATTTGTAGTTAATCTCACTGTCCCTGCCAGGCAGCCATTCACCTGCTATCTGTTTCTGTGGATTTGTGTAGTCTGGACGTTGCATATTCAGTGGAGTCATGCAGTGTGTGGTCTCTGTTACTGTCCTCATGAAACTTAGCATCATGTTTCCAGGGTTCATCCATATTCTAGCATGTGTCACTGCTTTGTTCCTTTTCGTGGCTGAATAATATTCCATTGTATGGATCGACCCCAGTTTGTCTATTGGTTGATGGACATTTGGGTGGTTTTCAGTTTTGGGCTCTTTTTGAATAACCTAGGAGTGGAATGGCTGAGTTTTATGTTTAAATTCTTAACAAACTGCCAGACTTTTCCAGTGTGGCCAGAACACTTTATATTCGTACCAGAAATATGTGAGGGTTCCATTTCTCCGTGTTCTTGAGGACATTTATCATTGTCTGTCTTTTTTTTTTTTTTTTTTTGCGGTACGCGGGCCTCTCACTGTTGTGGCCTCTCCCGTTGTGGAGCGCAGGCTCCGGACGCGCAGGCTCAGCGGCCATGGCTCACGGGCCCAGCCGCTCCATGGCATGTGGGATCCTCCCGGACCGGGGCACGAACCCGTGTCCCCCGCATCGGCAGGCGGACTCTCAACCACTGTGCGACTAGGAAAGCCCTGTTGTCTGTCTTTTTGATTACAGCCGTCCTCTTGGGTGCACCCTAGTGGTATCTCATTGTGGTTTTAATTTTCACTTTAATGGGGAATAGTTCTAAATAAGATTGGGAAACATTGGGTTAGACAGAGCTATAGAGGTGTCTTTATTGCAGGACTTCTCAGAGCCTTTAATAGTCTAATGAGCATTGGGACTCTCTAAGGAGGGCTATAATGTGCAGCCATTTCTCAGTGAGGTCCCAGTGTGACCTCAGGGTGTATTAAAGGATTAGTGTTCTTTGGGAAGCATTAACCTAGGACAGAGGTCAGGAAACTATGGGCCAAATCCCATCTGCTGCCTGTTTTTGTAAATAAAGTTTTATTGGAAGACAGCCATAGTGTTCATTTACATATTGTCTCTGGCTGCTTTCACACTGCAAGGATAGAGTTGAATAGTTGGGACAGAGACCATATGCCTTGCGAAACCTAAATCTGTACTATTTGGCCTTTTACAGAAACTGTTTGTTGACCCCTGACCTAGGAGTGCCTGGTGCGTGTAGATGCTCACTGCACCTTCATGGGGAAGGAGGGACCCGTCCTCAGGGTACAGGTGGGGACCAAGGAAGCACTTGGTGAGGCTTTGTATTATTTGAGCTGGTGCTTGAAGGACAGGCAGAATTTTTAAGGCATGTGAGAATTTACAGGGACATTCTTGGCAGAGAGAACCATGGAATGAATCCTGGAAAGTGGAGGGGACTGGAGGGGACTTCCTCGCGACCTGGGAGGAGGATTTCTGCAGTGATAGAAGAAGTTGGCATGGGAGCTCCAGACCCCACAGACCAGCCTCGTTGCCTAGTTGTCTTCCCTGGGTGACACAATTTCTAGTCCATCTTCCCCAAGATGGGGCCATGGGTCCGAGCAGTGTCTCTGAAGTTGGATAGATGTGGCTTCAGGTTCTGCCTCTGCCTTTCTGGGCATGTTGCTGCCCTAAGCTACAGTTTTCCCATCAGTAAAGTAGGAATCATGGTTGCACTGGCCTCAGTAAGCATGAAGGGAGTGCAGACTGTCACTGACCTTGTCATCACCTTTCTCTTCCCTGAGGGCAGGACTCACCTGCCTTCCTCATCACTGCAGGCCTTGCTCTTAGGGCCCTCAGCAACGCGCAGGTAGCATCCAGTCACTCTCCTGAGTGAATACATGATGCAGAGGCCTAGGAGGGCCCTTGCCCTGAGTCCTCAGCTCAGTTTAGGGCCTCGACCGAGGGCTCTGCAGGAGCAGACCCCGTACACGGGGAGAGTTGGGGGCCTGCACTGGGCTGGGGAAGTGAGAGCAGGACCCCGAAGGTGGAGGGATTATGGAGGGGGCAGGGAAGGCGCATTTGTTTGGGTGATGGGCTGTCTTTGTTTGTTGCTTTGGGAGACCAGAAAGGAGGACTGAGCAAGGCTATTTATAGCGCAGTCCCTCAGTGCCAGCTTTTAGGGCGGCCTCTGCATCCCTGGCAGTGCTACCCTCCATGGCAGGTTAAAGAAAGGTGATGCGTTTGCCGGCTCCATGCTGGACACTGAGATGAGGCCTCCCCGGTCGGCTTGGGACCCGTTCCCACAGCGCCCCTCCCAGGCCCTCTGCGGTGGTGGGAGAGAAGGGTCTACTCCATCTTTGCTTTCTCTGGTCAAACGACTCTCGGCTCTGGAAGCTAGTGTGTGGAAGGAAAGCGCCAGGTATGAGGCTGTTTCCTTCCCTCTGGACTCAGCCCCTCTGTGTATGTGAGACACAGAGAGGACGGTGAGGGTGTTGCAGGATCGGATTCCAGCCACTTCCCTCAGACTGCGGAGGACATAGCAGAAGCCTTGAGTGGGAGGCATCCTCTCTCTGGGGTCAGCTTCTGCCGAGACAGAAGGATGTGTGGCCATCAGAAGAACCTGGTTTCAGGTCCCAATCTGGGCCAGTTGCTTCACCATTCTGGGCCTCAGTTTCCCCACCTGTAGAATGGGTATAAGAATGCCCTCATGGTAGTTATGTTGGTATGAGGACTGAATGCAGTGAGATGTGAGGGCTCTTGGGTGGCACCTGCCACAGTCCCCTCTGCTACCAGCTCCTTCTTGTTCCTTACTCTGAGAGTCTCTTAATGAGGATAGTTTGCTTTTCAACTCACCTCTTGGATTCCCAATTCTTTCCCTCTTCTTCCTGTAGAAATGACGTCTCCACGCATGGATTCTTTCCCTGCTGCCCGTCTCAGAGACTTCTACCTGCTTCTTTCCTCCCTCGCCCCCCATTCCCTTCTGCATTTGAAGCTTCCCCTCCCTCCTGGCTCTTTTCCATTAAGTATCCCAGTCATGCCAACCTGAAAATTAAACAAGCGTAGGTAAGACAGCTCTGATGCCCTGTGGCCAAGAACTACTAGTTCGCATTCTCATCAGAGCAACTTCTCCAAAGAGCCGCCTCAACAGGTCTCACCTCCCCTCTGCTCCCTGCGTGCCGCTGTCTGAAGTCTGCCCCGCCAGGGCTGGGCAGCTCTCCTTGCTTCACCTGCCACTCTGGCCCCGAATCCCGCAGCGCTCTCCCTCTCACCAGGCCGCTTGGAGGCACTTGGCAGATGGGTTCCTTGCCCTCCTGGAACGCTCTCTCCCTCTGCCTCTGGGGATGCCACCTTCTTCAGGGATGCCTAACCCTTCTCTCTCTCCTCAAAGGGCTCCTCTCAGCCTCCATCTGCCCTGTAAGTGATGGGGTTCTGGGGGTTCTGTGGCCAGCCCTCTCCCTCCCGTTTCTCCGGCTCTCCCCAGGCGGCCTCATGCTCTCCCAGGACACTTGATGGCCAAGGGCTCGGGTCTGAATCTCCTGCCTGCATCTCTATTGTGAGGTTTGTACCCAGACACCCAGCTGCCTCTGGGCCTTGCAGCCGACTGGGTGTTCCACAAGCATCTCAAAATCACCTTATCTAAAAGATTGACTCTCCGGGGCTTCCCTGGTGGCGCAGTGGTTGAGAGTCCGCCTGCCGAGGCAGGGGACGCGGGTTCGTGCCCCGGTCCGGGAGGATCCCACATGCCACGGAGCGGCTGGGCCCGTGAGCCATGGCCGCTGAGCCTGCGCGTCCGGAGCCTGTGCTCCGCAACGGGAGAGGCCACAACAATGAGAGGCCCGCGTACCGCAAAAAACAAAACAAAACAAAACAAAACAAAAAAAGATTGACCTTCCACCTCCTCCTCCTCTACACCGATTGACAATTCATTCCTGCTCAGCTAATGACCCCCATCCATGAAGGTACAAACCTGGCGTCCGTCTGGACCTCCAACTTCCCTGCTACCTGCCACCCCCAGGCAGCCACCTTGCACCCCTGCTGCTCCCCAGCCCATCTGTTCCCCTCCAGGGCCATTTCCCTACCTTCGTCCAGCCCCTCCCTCTTTATTGTCCAAATTAAGGCAAAAGTCTCCACACTGGGCACCTCGCTCCCTTCCACCCTTACCCTCCAGTCTTTCCAGTGCAGCCAAAGAGAGCTTTCGGAAACATGCACCTGATGTAGTCTTCCCCTTTTTTAAGATTCTTCTCGGCTTCCATCACCCTCAGGATGAAGCCCCAGCTCCTCAGCAAGGCTCAGAGTCCAGCTCTTGCTCATCACTCCAGCCTCATCCTTTGCCGCCACTTCTTACCCCGCTTCCTGCTGCACATCGAGCCCTTGTTCCAGCCTCCTGGCTTCTGCCTTTGGTGGACTTTCTGCCCCAAATGCCTCCCTCTTCTTTGTTAACCCTCCAGGGCCTCCACAGCCCCACTCCCACGTCCAGATACTGGCCAGATCTGCAGTGAGGTTCCTCTGCTTTTCCCTGTCCTGACCCTCTCCACACTCTGCTCTGTTCACTTGTCCGTCTTCCCCCGTGGACCATGAGCTCTTGAAGGACCCCAAGTGTAGCACAGTACCTGACACACTGAAAACACCTTAATAAGTATCACTTGAATAAATTAATAAATGCGTGAAGGATGCGTGCTGTGTACTACTTTTGCCCAGCGCATGAAGTCACGTGAGGTAGCTTTGGGGGGGGTGCATTCAACATGGCTTTAACTTGTAAAGAAGGAAGGAAGGGCTTCCTTACAAACTGCCAAACACCTATTAGTGTCATGGGGGAATCTAGGAGCTAGCACTGCAGCTGCAAGTCTGGGCCCTGGAGCCAGGATCCCTGGGTTCAGATCCCGCCCATCACTTGCTCTCGGCATGACTTTGGGCAAGTTACCTAACCGCCTGGCACCTCGGTTTCCCCATCTTTGAAATGATGATAACAATTGCGTCTACCTCGAGGATTGTTGGGAGGGTGAGATGAGTTCCTGCTTGAAAACCTATGGAAAGGAGGTGACGTCCCTTCCCCAAGGTCACATAGCTTGTCAGGAGCAGAGCTGGCTTTTGAGCCCAGCCATCTCTGTGTGTGCCCAGGGCTGGAGAAGCAGAGGCATTTACACCTCCAGGTACTGGGTGGAAATCTCCAGAAATAGTCTTAGGGCCTGAAAAAAATGCTTCATGAAGAACCTGCTTTCATGCCTGGCTCGTAGTAGGTGCACAATATTCCTCGGGTAAATGAATCCTTCCGAAGGGCCCCATCCAGTCTTCCACATTTCCCGCCCCCTGAACGGTGTCGGGAGGTCTGTTCCTGGGTCCTTTTTTGCCAGGGTGTTGGCAGCAAACTCTTCCTTATTCAGACCTTTCTTCTGTCCCGGCGCTTCACGGGGGAGGGTCATTAAGAAAGTTTTTTTCCCAGGAAGAGCTGTGCTTTCTCCAAGTCTCCAGAGTTGAGTGTCCCAGCTCCCATGCTCTCAAAGGCTGCCCTTGTAGATTTGAAAACAACCCCGCAGTCCTGCAGGCTGAGAACCTGGTCCCCGAGCCTCCTTTCTTTAGAAACTCAATGTCCCTTGCTAGTTAGAGTCAGTGCTGGTTAGACCTAAAGAAAATAGTTTGAGGATGTTTTCAAATAATGTCTGGCGGAACAGAAGAGCAAGTCATCCTGCATAGCTTTCAGTAATCTGCTTCCCATTTTGGGAATTAGATTGTTCAATTAAGCGAGAGGGCGCCGAAGCCAGCTGCATGACTCAAAAGTTTGCAGCATCCAAACTGTGGAAGAGGGGGGCCTGCACCAGCTCTCTCCTGGCGGGTCTGCTCCCTTCTTTCTCCCTCTGTCCCTGTGCTGTTTCCAGTTTTCAGATTCTCTGTTCAGGAAACAACCTCACCAGCAAGAGGGCATGGGTGTGCATGCAGCCCTGCTAGACCTGTCTCAGTGTTTCTTTGATGGAGATTTCGAGGCTGCAGTGACAGGCACAGAGAGTACCCTGGGCATTTCCGTCTGCCATAGCCGCTTTCTTTCCTGCTCTGGGTTGTCCTTTCCCATTCGCCACCCGATGGGTGTTTGGGAAGCTTCGGGGGGCAGTTTGTAAGGTGGTACTTATGCATCCTCGGCTGCGAGGCTCTAAGTCTGGAGACAGGGGAGTTTGTGAGCACCCTGAAGTTCCTGCAGAATTTGGGGAGTGAATGGGCACATCAGGGTATTTCTCTGGGGAGAAAGTACATCCCTTCAGTACCCTCTCAGAGGATCCCTAACTCCCTGTCCACGTCCTCTCAGAAACAAACAAACAAAACAAAACCCTTGGAGTCCGTACATCATTCCTCCAACACCAGGAAATTCTCCTTCTGGGGTGTTGCTCAAGCCTTGCTGTGCATGCGCAATCCTCCGGGAAACATAGGAAAAGGTAGCTTCCCGGGAACCATTTTGTAAGGATTCAGACTCAGTGGGTCCACAGGAATTTTTGGCAAGCACCCCACAAGGGCCATGCTCTGGGTCCTGCTGCTCTGTTTTAATGATAGATACCCTTAAAGGTTTCATTTAATACAGCCTGTCGTTTTAAAACGATTTAAAGCCAAAGACTGCTAAGATATAAGAAGCAAATAAAGTAACCGTTATAGCTAAGCAGCTGTCTCCTTTCTTTCTCAGATAACTTGCACTTTTTTTTGTCCAACTTATCCTAGTACAGGGCAAGCCCCATACCATGCATGCCTTTTTATCCTCAGTATTAATATAGTGCCTGGTAACTAGTACATGCTCAATAAATGTATATTTAGTAGATGTCCCCCTTCTGCCTATAGGTGTGAGAGCTGGCTTCCTTTCGAGTAAATCCCCGGCTGCACACAGCCCAATTTTATTTGGGGGCCTGCCTGATTTCTCCGACAGGGGCTGGGGCTGGAGGGAGCCTGCAGACCAGCGCTAATTGGTGTCATTGAGTAATTAATGCAAAATCAGGCCCCGAGTGGATTCCCAGGGAGACAGACACTGAGGGAGGCTTTCATGCTTGGTGGGATGGGAGCTGCTTTCTCAAAGGACGTTCCCAGAGCGCCCAGGCGACTGGCGTGGCCCGGTGGGGGTGGCTTGGCAGCCGGCATGGGGTTCGTGGAGCGAGTGTGGAGGGGGTTTGTGTTGGTGCCATGGTTCTGCACAATATGGAGCGTGGCGAGTCTGACTTTAGAGGAACACAAACCCCAGGCTGGGTTGTAGGAGCCAGGCCTGTGTCAGCCCTGAAGGACTGGTGGGGTCTGAGGGAGGGCCACGGCTGATCACGTTGGCTCAGTGCAGCCAGGGTCCCCCTCTCCTGTGGCCTGGGCCCTCTGGGACACTCCTGCCCCTTGGCACACTATTCAAGGCTCCCGAGGATGCCTCCTCTGTTTATCTGTCCTGCTTTTCGCTTCTGGTCTCTGGGCTTCCTCGTTCCCCAAGTATCCCATGCTCCGTTTTCTGGCCTTTGCTTTTGCTAGTCCCTGGGCCTAAAACAATCTTTACCCCCTCCTTCTCCTGGCTAAACTCTATCATCCTTCAAAATCTGGCTCAAATATCATTTCTTCCAGAAAGCTTTCTCGGACACCTGTGGCAGTCAGGAGAGTTTGGGTTATGCTGCAGTAACAAAGATCTTACTTAGTAACTTGAAGCAACAGAGTTGGGTTTCTTTTTGTTTTTGTGGCTTTTTTTTTTTTTTGAATGAAAGGTTATTTAAGTTCTACAGTACTTTACAATTTTCAAAATTTTCACACCCATGATTTATATAATCCCATAATAACCCCTTAAAAAAAAAAAAAACCCTACCCCTGTCTTGCTCCTCCCCCCTTCCCTCTCCCCACGGGTAGCCACTAGTTTGTTCTCTGTATCTGGAAGCCGGCTTCTTTTATGTTTTATTCACTAGTTGGTTGTATTTTTTAGATTCCACATAGAGTGATATCATCCAGCATTTGTCTTTCAGCAGAGTTTGCTTCTTGCTGCTTGCATTTAAAAAAAGCCACCCCGCTCATGTGGGGTGGCAGGAGGGCTCGTGTACTCTCTTAGGAACTTGGGCTTCTAGAGGGCCACCCTGACACATGCTTCTGTTACGAGAGCCACACTAGGGCGAAGAGAACATGGCGGACCACTCCGCCTGCCTCTGAACGCCTCCGCCTGAAGGGAAGCGTGTGCCGCTGGCCAACGCAAGTCCTCTGGCCACCGTTGAGCTCAGCAGGGTTGTGTAATCTCCCCTGAGGGAGGGACCGGGGATGTTTATGGACCGTCCTGCCGTCTTCCAGCACCCCTGAGGTGGGCTAGATACTTCTCAGTCTTCCCAAAGTCCCTGTGCTTCTTCCCATTGCAGCTCTTACCATACTGTTTCCATAAACCACCTGCTAACCCGCATCCTATCCCCCATGGAGCGAATCCACGAAGGCTGTGGCTGAGTCTTTCTCCTTTCTGAGGCTCCCACACCCGGCCCTGAGTTTGGCTCAGAGAAGACCCTTGGTGAATGGTGGGCGAATGAGTGAGTGAGTGGGCTGTCCTTGCCCCTCTGCAGCACTAGCTTTGCTTATGGTGGGGTCAGTGTGGGCTATCTCCAACCCCCGTGACTCTCTGCCCTCCCTTCTGCAGGCGCCGGGTCCTGGCCATCTCAGATGGGATCGAGCACATCGGGAACCTTCGCTGGGAGCTGGCCTTGTGTCTGCTGGCCGCCTGGACCATCTGTTACTTCTGCATCTGGAAGGGGACCAAGTCCACAGGAAAAGTAAGAGGTGGATCTTTAGCTAGCCGTGGGCAGGGGAGGGGCGAGTCGTCCTTGTACAAGCCACAGGTGACCCAGAGAATGCCAGGGGGCTCACGTGGCGAAGGCCAGCTCCTGAGTTGGAGGCTAGGAGGAGTGCTAGGTAAGGAGTCCAGAGCTGGAATCCCAGTCCACCGCCTGTTGGCCACACACCTCGGGGTGTTCGGTTCTACCTTCTGAGCCTCAGTTTGCTCACCTGTGAAATAATGAAGCCTGGTCCTGTTTTCTAACTGGGTTGAGAGTCATATAAAGAAAGTAGAGTTAAGGTGCTTTGGAAACCAGGAAATGCTAAACTACTACCATGGGGTTTTTGTAATGAAGACCTGCACTCCAGGCGTGTGCTAGGGCAGGTGGTGCTGGGCGCCTCCGCTACAGATCCTGAGTTCTCACCAGCCTCCATCTTGTAGCCTTGCTGTGCCGGCTGCAGCAGGTGGCCTCCAGGGCCAGTGCCTCACAGGGGAGGAGAAATGGGGGAAGACAGCCAGCTCTGCACTGCCCTGGCCTGGAAGGTACTGCGGCTCTTCCACTCACAGGCCACCGGCCTGAGCCTAAGGCCCAGGCTTACCAACCGCCAGGGAGGCTTAGAAGTGAGGGCAGCAAAGGGCCGTCTGATGCGTACAGCCATCTGTACCACAAGTCTCACTAGAGGTTATAACTGTGTAGCTCATGGCCAAGTCCAGCCCACTCCTGTATCATATCAAAAAGAAAAGAGGCGGGGGAGAATTAGTTACCAACGTTCAGAAATCAGGAAGTTTCATGTGAAATATGTGAAAAAAGAAATAGGACTCTGTTGTCCCTCGGAAAGTTGGAAGATTGGGCCATGCTGGGATTGATGACCTACCCAGTAGCAGTGGGCTGAGTGGGAAGATTGGGCCACGCTGGGCTTGCACGCCTACCCGGTAGCATTGGGCTGAGTTGGGCCACAGCCACCTGCTTCTAGGGATACTAGGTTGACCCGTCCCCACCATTTCCATCACCCCTGGTCCTGTGGCTGGGCGTCAATGCCGTTAGTTTCCTCATTTGTGGAAAAGAGGAAAATCAGACTTTTTTTAAATGCCTGTGTCACCCTGACCATGTCACTCCCCGCCTGCCTGCTTCTGGTAGGCAGTTGCTCATAAACTTTATTCTAAGTTATTGGCTGGGGCAGTGGGTGAAGACGAAACGTCCAAGGAAACAGGAACTTAATAACTCCGGGACGTTTTGCAAAAGATGGTCCCCTTGGCTCCCACAGGGGTAGGTGAGATGAAGAGGAAACTGCTAGAATGTGGGAGGCGGGCAGACCTGCAGGAGGGGCTTAGGAGAACACAGAAGAGATACCAACAAGCCCCGTGCTGTGGGCTATAAGGAGGCCAAGGATGGACTAGAAAGTCGTCATAGCTGTGCCTCAGGGACCGGAGAGTAGAACAGAGACTCTCATGTCCCCTCAGCCGAGGTGATTTTGCTGATCTTTGCTTTCTCTGGTTTGTGTCTTAAAGACAATAGGATTTTTTTTGTTTTTCCAAACATAAAATTCATTGCATTATCGACTACATGCATCCTGCCCCCATGCCCCCCTTGCTGCCTCTTCTGGCTAAAGAAGAGGAGAAAGACTGGAGGGGGTGAGAACCAGGGTCTGGAAGCATGGTCCACATCTCAGGTCTCTCTCTCTCACTGGCTGAGACTTTGGGTGCATCATTTAACTTCTCTGAGCCTGTTTCCTCTTCTGCAAAACAGGGATTGATGAGTGACCTCGTCTCAGGGATGGTTGTAGGAGTGAAATGCAAGGCTGCACATTTCAGCACTTAGCAGAATGGGGAACTGATCATATGTGCTGAGTAGACGGTGATTTAAAAACATCTTGTTATAAAACTTATTCATTCAAGAAGTAGTTTCTGAGAATCTGCTTAATACCTAGCATTATTCAGTGGGTATGTAAAGGTAAATAAAGCACAGCCTCTACCCTACCCAGGTGACATATGTGAACGTGCTTTGTGAACCATAGAAAAAAGGGAGGAGGTATCATGGGTGGTGCTCTTATTGCTCCTACTGTGATGACCACCTTTCTGCGAGTCCGTGCTGGGCCAGCGAGGGCTGCAGTGATGAGGTTTCGGTGCGGGTGCGCGCATGGGCTGTCCACGTGCATGTGTGGCTTTGGGCTCTCGGGCCTGGACCTGGGCCACGGCAGAATTTCATTCCACTTGGCCCTCAGGAGGAAGCTCAGTCCCCAGTGGGGCCATTTGCCATTGGCTGGGACATCGAGCCTGTGTGTCAGAGAATCCTAAGGCAGGGACCAAGTATCAAGGAAGAACCGGTGAGCTATGTTCCGAGAGATTTCAGAGAAGATTTAGGGAAGGCAAGGTGACGGTTGTTAAGTACTTCAGATGCCCCTTCCATTCAGACCTTGAAACAACCCCATGAGACGCAGGAGCTAGCATTATCTCCATTTTACAGATGAGGAAACTGAGGCTTCGCGGGGTTACGTAACTTGCTCAAGGACACTCAGGTAGGGAGGGGAGGGCCGGGATTAACCCCAAGCCTCGGTGACCACATAGCCCATGCCTCTGGGTGAGTGGACCATCATTCCTGTCGTCTGTGACCTGAGGGCAATGACCGTTTCCTCGCGGATTGGTTATGAAGAGGCCGTTAACGAGACTGCCTAGAACATAGTAGGTGCTCTATGATTGTTGGTTGCAGCTGGATCTAAATGGGGCTATTAAGGGAAATGCTGAAGTCGTATGAACAATTCAGTATTTTCCTCAAGACTGGGTTTCATGGGCTCTTCCCCATGTTTCATGCCCAAGACCAGGGTAAGTGTCCAGGATGAGATGTGGTTTGCTGGACCTGTGAGGTTCCTTAGAGATTATCTGGTCCATCTGCACCCGTATTTTATGCATGAGGAAACTGAGGCTCAGAGAGGAGAAGGGACTTGTCCACGGTCTCACAGTGAGTTAAGTGTCAGGTTAGGACCTGGTCTGGTGGCCCAGCTCCCTGGCTGTTTATAAATGACAAGGTTCTGTAGGTCACATCTGACAGTTTGGGGAGACCAGGAGAGCCCGGATCAGCATGTGGGCTCCTCAGGAGAGGGTCTGATGCTTTTGTTACTGTTTATCATTCATCTCACCTTGAACATGAGCCCAGTGTCCAAAGGCTTTTCGATTTTGTACAAAAACAGTTAAAAATAAACACAGGGTCATCTGAGTCTTCCTGAGTGGGCAGAGGTTGCCCCTGCCGCCTGCCTGCGGGACCCTGGCCAGAGCCGCCCTCAGGAGTCAGTTGAAGGAAGCAGCGAGAACTCCATATTCCTGCTGTTGTCCAGGCCACGCCCAAGTTGGCTCTTCCTCTGCATCCCAAGTTCCAGCGTGCTCTCCATACCTGGGCTGCACCAGAAATTTCTGAAATTTCATTAACTTGGAAAAAGTTCCTGGCCGCATCCTGTCTCCAAGGCAAAAACTATAACCCCAGCCTTAACTCAATTGAGAGCCCATCCCCTGCTCAGGAGTTCATGCAGACGCTGCAGGCTCAGCCTCTTGGCAGGTGGCTCTGTAAGTAGGGATTTCGGATCACATCACAAATAAGCAGATCACAGATGAAGCCGTGGCAAGGTGATAGGTGAAGGTGAAGCAGTGCTCTCTAGCGGCCCGAGGGGCGGTGTGTGGGCCCCGACGCTGTGTTGGCGTCATTGCTCCCACCAAGGACAATCGCTGTATGTGACCTTCACTCCATCACCTCCTGCGCCTTCCTCAGTGCTTTTCATCCTTCTGACATCACAGAGGCCCGCATGCAGCATCTCCCAGAGTCAGGGCAAGCAACATCAACTCTCAGAAGAAGCTGCTCTGGCTGGAGAGAGAGTAGCTAGGTTCCAGCTTTGGTACATAGCGAGTGGCACATGGCTGTTGCTTAGTGAACATTTGAGGAACGGATGAATCCTGCCTGGGCAGGGCCTCCCTGCGAGGTGCTGGGACACACTGGGGAACAGTTAGACAGTCGGGTCCTATGAACGTGGGGCTTCTAATGGCGGAGAACTGGCTCTGGAATGTTAGAATATAGCTTGTCCGAGCTGGGAGGGTTTAAGTCCAAACCCTATTATATAAATAAGGCAGTGGAGGCCCAGAGAGGCCACGAGATTTGCCTAAGACCACCCTGCTTGGGAAGAGCAGCGCTGGGATCCAAATCCAGATCTGTCTGCCTTCCCTAGGCCTGGTACTCATCTGTTCTCATACCTCCAGCTGTGGGTTCACGTCCAGGTTCAACGAGAACACATGGATCCGATTTCTGAGCGCGTGGCAGGGGCTTAGTAAGCCATTTATTTTCTTGCCCTGGTTTTAGTTCTACAAGGTTATTTTTCTTCTCTCTCTGGACAATATTGGAAATTCTCACAAGTCTGGATTAACAAAATAAATAAGAACGTTTCTCAATTGTATATCAAGTCCTGAGAAAATATAGGATTCTGAAACACTTGCTTTCTTCAGGAGGAAACGTCCAGGCTGTTTATAACTGGTCATCTTCTGGATGATAATCATTTTCAACTGATAATGGAAATCAAGTGGCTAAGACATGGAGACATCTTTGTGATTTTCTTGTGTCCTTGTTTTTTGTTTTTAAAGACTTTATTTTTTAGAGCAGATTTAGGTTCACAGCAAAATGAAGCAGAAAGTACAGGGATTTCTCATGCACTCCCTGCCCCCAACACTGTATAACCTCCCCCATTATCAATATCCCCCGCCAGAGTGGTACATTTGTTACAACTGATGAACCTACTTAAACACATCCTAATCTCCCAAAGTCCGTAATTTACATTAGGGTTCACTTTTGGTGCTGTACATTCTGTGGGTTTGGACAAATGTGTAATGGCATGGATCCACCATTATAGTATCATATAGAATAGTCCCATCGCCCTAAAAATCCTCTGTGCACTACCTGTTCATCTCCTCCCTTCCCCATCCCTGGCAACCACACACACACACAAAAAACCAGTCTTTTGCTGTCTCCATAGTTTAGACTTTTCCAGAATGCCATATCATTGGGATTATACTGTATGTAGCTTTTTTAGGTTGACTTCTTTCACTTAGTAATGTGCATTTACGTTTCCTCCATGTCTTTTCATGGCTTTATAGCTCATTTCTTTTTATCACTGAGTAATGTTCCACTGTCTGAACGTACCACAGTTTGTTGATCCATTCACCTATGGACAGACATCTTGGGTGCTTCCAAGTTGGACAATTAGGAGTAAAGCTGCTGTGAACAGTCGCGTGCAAGCATTTGTACGGGCATATGTTTTCAACTCCTTTGTATTAATATGAAGGAGCATGACTGCTGGTTCTTATGGTAAGAGCATGCTTAGTTTTGTATGAAACCATGAACTGCCTTCCAAATTGGCTGTACCATCTTGTATTCCCAACAGCAGTATGAGAGAATGCCTGTTATCTGCATCCTTGCCAGCATTTGGCATCGTTGGCGTTTTGGATGTGGGCCATCCTAATAGATATGTAGTGGTATCTCTTTATTGTCTTAATTTGCATTTCCCTGATGACAGGTGATATGAAGCATCTTTTCATATGCTTATTTACTGTCTGTATATCTCTTTGGTGAGGTGTCCGTTAAGGTCTTTGACCCATTTTGAAATCGGTTGTTTGTTTTCTTATTGTTGAGTTTTAAGAGCTCTTTGTGTATTTTGGATAACAGTCCTTTATCAGATGGGTCTTTTGAAAATATTTTCTCCTGGTCTGTGGCTTGTTTTCACATTTTTTTGGCATTGTCTTTTGCAGAACAGACGTTTTTAATTTAATGAAGTCCAGCCTATCAACTAGCTCTTTCATAGATTGTACTTTTGGTGTTGTATTTTATCTAAAAGTCTTTGCCATACCCAAAGTCATCTAGGTTTTCCCTTATGTTATCTTCTAGGAGTTTAATAGTTGTGCATTTAGATCTATGACCCGTTTTGAGTTAATTTTTGTGAAGGGTGTGAGGTGTGTGTCTCGATTCATTTTTGCATGTGGATGTCCATTTGTTGAAAAGACTGGCTTTGCTCTTTCCTTGTTTTTTTTTTTTTTATTTGCCCACCAAATCCATCTTGCCCATCGCCGCCACCAGGTCCTCCCTCTGGTCTCATAGGCTTCAAACCACTAACTTGTTTTGACAACTTCTCACCTAACCTCTCCAGTTGTTGACCAAGTCTACTTTGTAATCACCCTAGAAAGCATCCTGTCTTGTCCATTTTTATTGTCCGTCCATCCACTCAGCCACCCACCTAGACATTCAACAGTAGCTCCCCAGGACCTCCAGAGTGAAAATTGCTCTTAGAACTTCCCATTTGCACAAACATATTGCTGACATGCAGAATGACACAACTGAAATCCTTTATGTTCTATGAAACAATAATTTCAAATAAATTCGAGGTGCTCCTGTCTTTATTCTATGTTGTCATCCTACAGCATGGAAGCAACGTTAGGGAATGGTGATAGCCTAGTCCCTGCTATGCATATTCTTTGAAGACTGAAAAAAACGGTCCTTACTACGTGTCCTTCTCTTGTGGCTTTGCTAGGCCTTAGTCCGACCCGGGGATCGGTCAGCATTGGCCTTTGGCCAGATTTCACCTATGGCCTGCTTTTGTAAATAAAGTTTTATTGGAACACAGCCACATCCATATGTTTCTGCGTTGCCTTCAGCTGCTTTTGTGCTACTACAATGGCAGAGCTGAGTAGTTGCAACAGAGTTTGTGTGACCCACAAAGGCTAAAATATTCACTATCTGGCCCTTCACAGAAGAAGTTCATGGATCTCTCCTCTGTTAAACTAATTAATGCAAACTATTTGCCATGTAACAAGAAACTAACACCTAAACTGCTGTCACCCCAAACGTGGACCACTTCAGATGCTGAAAAGCTACAGTGATTGTTTGCAATGGAGAGCTTTTCTGAAGGAATCTTAAAATCTCACCCCAGCCTTTCCAGCTCCTAAATGTTCTGGTTCTTGTATCCAAATGCTCACTTGCTATGGATGTTACTCATTGATTCTTCTGTTCATTCATTAAATGTTTATCGCTCACCTACTGTGTGCCAGGTACCAGGCTGGGGGCTCTTTTCAGTGGTGAGCGAGTCAGACTGTGAAGCTGACTGTTGGTGGGGGAGATGGAGAACGAGCAGCTATAGAAACGCTGTGGGCGGAGGACGGGGGCCTTGAGGGGGAAGAATTAAGGCAGGAGACATTCTCACCGGGGGGCCAGGAAAGCCTCCCTGAGAGAGGCCCCCATCTGTGATGGGAAGGATGTGAAGGGATTGGCCTGGTGAGCAGCGCAGATGAAATTCTCAAGTGGGAAGGACTCGGTGAATTTGAGAGGCAAAGTAAAGGTGGAGGCCAGATGGATTCGATGTTAGCACGTGATGGGGCAGGGGACAGACTAACAGCCATGGTGAAGGGTCGGGGATTTTATTCTAAGGGCCGTGGAGAGCCGCTGAAAATTTTTAAGCAGGGGTAGCACGATCTGACTTTCATCCTGAAAAGCTGGCTCTGGCTACTCGTGGACAATGGACGGGTGGGAGCGGAGAGGCTGGGAAGCTCTAGTAGCGGGTGACCAGGGGGAAGGTGCAGCGGGATGGAGAGAAGTGTCCGATCAGAGACACCTTTTGGTGTGGCGTCCTCCTTCGGTGGGACCTGATGCTGCACAGGAGTCTAAGACCTTTCTCTCTCTTTTGAGTTTTGAATGGGGCGGCTTGCCCAGCTCTTGCCTAGATGCTCTGCCCTCTGCAGGCAGCCCTCCCTGCCCACCAGCTAGTCAGGTGCCCCCTCATGCCGCCCGCACTCCCTGCCCAGCTGGCCGCTGTTCTTTGCTCTGTCCCCCTGGCGGTTCCTTCTTCTGTCCTCCTCTCAGAGGATGATTTATGGATTTTTCCCCCTCGTTTCCTGGTCTCCAGGAGCAGTGGTTGGGAGGGGAGGGTGCTACAAAAACAGTTCTGGCCTCTTCCCTGCCTCCTCCTAGTGCCACTTTAAAGGAAGCTGCAGAATTAGCTGGGGTTTTAAGCAGAATCCTGCCTGTTCACTGCTTTAGGCCACTGTTCTTATTCTTTTCAGAGCTCCAGGACACCAAGGCAGGAAAGAAGAAAACACACACTGACACACTCACACAGAAACAGCTGCAAATAGCCTTGAATTGATTTATTTTTTTCTTTTCCTTCCTTCATTCACAAACAAGTAGAGGCGTTGGAGGTAGTACAAGGACTCTTTCTTTTATTAAAGTGTAGTTGACTTACAATATTAGTTTCAGGTGTACAACATAGCGATTCAATGTTCTTATAGATTATACTCCATATAAAGTTATTGGGAAATATTGGCTATATTCCCTGTGCTGTACTTACATCATCCTTGTAACTCATTTATTTTATACCTAGTAGTTTGTACCTCTTACTCTCCTTCACCTGTCTTCCCACTGATAACCACAGCCTGTTTCCGTTACATTTGTGCAAGGGCCCTTAAACAGCCCGCGTCCTCTGCGTGATGGTAATGGTAAAGCAGATGTTTCAGTGGCACTTTGATCCAGGCCCTGTTCTAAGGCGCTTGCTACATTAGCCCGCTGAGCCATTAAGACAACCCTGTGAGAAAGGCACGATTGCTATCCCCATTTTACAGATGGGAAGACAAAGGCTCACGGGGCTTAAGCTGCTCGCCCTAAGATCGTGAGGGATCACACCCCTTCGGGAGCAGGGAGGAGCAGGGTGGGGCCTCTTGGCCGGTGAGGGTGCCTGCTGCCTCCAGCTTATCCCAGACCTGCCAGACGGAGATGCAGCCTGGAGGGGCCATCCGTGGCTCCTCCCTCGAGTGTGTGCCTTTTTCTCCCTCCCTCCCACTACCACCAAGGGGGTTTGGAGCTGCCAGCAGGGAAACCCTCAGGAGCCCCCCACAGAAAATTTATGCTTCAGGAGCGCCCCATAAAGTGGCTGATGGATTCAATGAGGCATAATGCAGGAGTAAAGGGGGCAGGGGGGAATGAAAGGGAAAGATGTGTGAAAGGGGAGAGAACAGGCCCAGGAAAGGAACTGGGCAGTGCTGTCTCTCGGCCCTCAAGTGGCCTTTGTTGCAGCCTGAAGCAAGCGGGGACGGCGTTGGTGGTGGGGCTCTTCCAGCGCCCGGCTGCTGTCTGCATTCAGAGAGGAAACTAGAGCGTTCATGAGATGCATGCAGAGAGCCCCGCAAGGAGATCCCCTGCCCTCCGCCCCCAGAGCCCGAGGACACCCCAAGCCACTGCTGAGGGGCCTTTGTGCGATGTTGGGAGCGCTTCTCACACAACTGGTCCGGGGAGAGCCGTAGATTGTAACGTTAAGTCAAAAGAGTTTAGCGTCTTGATTCAGCCCTTTCTTTGGCCTTGAATGACGGCGCTTCACCTTTAGCGGGAACCCTGGCAGCGAGGAGGGTTGGAGAGGAGGGAAGCTTTGCGACTCAGTAATACCGTCTTTATTAAAGCACAAAGGCCCCCCAAAGTCTGAGTGGTTTCTGGGTGGGAGGGGTCCCGCGGGGCTGGCCGCCTCCTGAGAAAGCCCTCGGAGCACAGAGGGGGGCCCAAGGGGAGTGGGCGCTGTTAACCCTTCTGGAGCGCCCCGGGGAGCCCGGCCTTGCCCGCAGCCCATCCACGTGCGGCCGTCTCCCTGGGAAACGAGCCGCCCTCCCGCATGGCAGCGTCAAGGAGTCAAGTCGGCTTTGCACTCCACGTGAGACCAAGCGAGGTGTCGTGGGCTGAACCAGAAACGGGCAGAAGTATTTATGTTGAGCCTCCTGAATATTAGCACCAGGCTGAGCACTGCAAGGGGGAGTTTAAAAGAATTGCTAGCTGTGTACCCTGCCCTCCAGAATTGGGCAGAGAAGCTGAAGACAGAGCTAGTGATGAAGGATGGAATGAGCCGACGTTTGGTGTCAAGAGTCCTGCCCCACAACCCGCCAGCGGCGTGAGTTAGTGCGGCCACCACCGCCCTCCCTGGCTGTCTGTGTTACTCCATTTCCCTGGGCCTCCGTTTCCCCTTCTTTCAAGGGTAGCGTGACGGGTGCAGTGACAGGTGGGGGGGCTGCGCTGGTGTCACTAGGGAGAGAACTTTTGCGTCCTGGGGGCCTGGCAGCCAGAGCATGCCGGGGGTGGGGTGGGAGGGGTCAGCATGTCCAGGAGGCTCCGGGCAGGTGACGGGTGGGCTGGCTCTGACAGATGTGGTGGGAACAGTGACAGGCAAAGGCCCAAAGAGACATCTGGGGGAGCAGTGAGGGATGGCGTGAGCCTATGCAGAATGCAGGCCGGGGGCTAAGCAGGGGACTGGCGTGTTGTGGAGGCGTCCGTCACTCCACTGCGCTTGTCTCCCACCAGGGTGTCTGCAGATCCCCTCTGCTCCCCACCCCTGTGGCCATCTTTGTCGGTCAGCATTCAACCAGAGCAGCAGAGCCAGGAGATACGTATTCAGAGATTCCGTTGAGGAATTGGTGGTGGTGAGGGCTGCCTGGGCAAATCTGGCATCCAGAGGGTGGGCTGTAGCTCTCTGCAGGAAATGATGCCCACAGGTGGGCGTTCTCCATTAGGGAAACCTTGGTTCTGCTCTTAAGTCCTTTGAACCGATTGGATCAGCCTACCCAGATCATCTAGAACAACCTCCCTTACTTAAAATCAACTGATTATGGACTTCAATCACATCTATAAAACACCTTCACAGCAACACCCAGATTAGTGTTTGCTTGCATAACTGGGACTGTAGCCTAGCCACCTAGCAAAGCCTTCCCAGCACCTTCATCCACGTGCCCCCCACCTCACCCCCAGATGTTGGCACAGCAGGCCACCCAGACCCAGGCCGCGTGTTGACCACTGCCAGACTCTGCTTTCTTAACCATGGCTTTCGTTATGTACCTGTTCCCTCAGAACTCCACCATAGCTTCCCAGCATCTATAGCACCTACTCTGAGTCTTAAAAATTGCCCAAAGAATATGTAACAATAGCTATTTCAAAGTGAAAAATGGTCCCCCCCAAATCACTTCCCTGTTGCCCTCCAATCCTTGTACACATTTCGTATAACCATAGTTTGTACCTCATTTAATCATACATGATAGAATTGAATGTTTTGCCTTTTTCATCACAGAGCCTTCCTGCTGCCCCCATTTTGCCAAAAGACGATTTTTAAATTCCATTGAATAAATCTTTCATGACATCGTAAACTCTTCCATGACTTACTGGACTCAAGATATTTACAGTTTTTCCAGTCTTGAAAATGCTAATGGGAGTGCTTGATTCACGTGGCTTTCCTTCCCTATGGGAGATCATTCACGTGGCTTTCCTTCCCTATGGGAGATCATTTTGCTAGGAAGGCGACAGGGTGTGAAACCTCTGCCAGAATCAGTCTTATCTGCCCCAAGAATCTTTGTGTACTTTCCCTTCCCACCCCCTGCTTCCAGCCGGGCTGGGCCCCCCAGCATCTCTCTCCTCATGCCCGGATGCTCATGGTTGAAGGCCCAGCTCAAGTCCGGTCCTGGCATTTGGGAAATGTTAGGATTGGATGAAAGAGGTAAGTCTCCTTCACCCCAGACACCTGTTCCCTCAGACCCGCCTCCCTGTCCCCACTTTCCACCAGCGCTCCCTTCTCCATGTTCACTTGACAGATGAGCAGGTGACCGGGGGCACTTTGCCCCCTTCCAGCTCTTGCTTTCTCACCCTCCTGCTGTCTCTTCTCCTCCAGGAAGCCTTCAGGGGCCCCTCGCACCCTCATCCTTCGCGGCTTTCTCTTCACTCCGAGGCTCTCACCTCGGCAGCATCCGGCTGCCCTGAGTTTGCCTCTCGTTGTCTTGTGACTGCTGGGCTTGTGGGCCCAGAGTGATTTCCTACCCTGTAGGGCAAATATTTATTAAACATGTCCTGTGTACCGTGTCCTGTGCCCAGGACCACAGATATCAACTCTAAACAACCTTAGAGGCTAGAGTTTAGAAGACAGGTAAACAGGCAGTTACAAAATATCACTGTGCTGGGGATAAATGCAGGAAGCAGTGGGATCCACGCTGGCTGGGGAGGTACGGGTGGTTATTAATTACCCAAAGGCAGAGGAGGAAGGAGATTCCAGGTAAAAGGAACCACGTACAAAGGCCAAAAAGCTAGCTTACATCCTTTGTCCTCCCTCCTCCCTTTTTCCTTCCCTCTTTCTTCCTCTTTGTGTATGCTGACAGAGCACCCCTGGCTTGTCGGGGGCCCTTGTGCACTTCTCTGTCCCCGGGGTAGCCCACGTGGTAGGTGCTGGGAACTATCGCGTGTTGATTCAATCAGCCAACAAGTGTGTGATGCCTGTCACATGCTAGGACCTGTTTGATTGATTGAGGTGAAAGTTCTAAAGCATTTCCTGGCAGGCAGTCACACGACCAAGCTCTCTTCCCCGCCCTGCCCGCCCCCTGCCCTCCCTGTGGCTAAAGAAACAGCAGAGGGAAAACCGTTCTCGGGGGAGAGAAGTGGAAAAGGAGGCAGGGTGGATGGCAGCTGCGTGTGACCTGTGTGCAGCTGTAGGTGCGAGACCCTCTCTGGGGATGATGAGCAAATGGAGGGTGACTGCAGGTCGAGGGGGTGCAGCGAGATGAGCAGGGGGCACAGAAGCTAAGGGGTCAGGCTGCCCAGGTTCAAAGCTCGGGTCCTCCCCCAAGCTAAGGAAATGCCTTTTACAGAGCACCCACTGTATGCCTGACATTGGGCTCGGCACTCTCTGTTCATTGTCTACTTTAACTTTACAGCAGACAGTCAGGTGAGGGTCAGCACGCCCACTTTATAAATTAAGTCCCGGAGGCGTAGGTGATGGGCATGGGTCACGTGGCTAGCAGAGGCAGGATTCGAACCCAGGTCCGCCAAGGTGGAAGCCGATCCCCAACCACTGTTCTTCCCACTGGTGAATGCAGAGCCCTCAGTAAGTGAACCTTCAGCCGCCCCCCGGCCCAAGTGCTCACTACGGGCCCACCGGTGGTGGGAGGGTGGGAGAGAGCAGAGCCCGGCGGACAGGAGTTTGCATCACAGCTCTGCCTCCAGCATGACCCTGGGGGTGGGCCTTTCTTTGTCTCTGAGCTGTTTCCTCAGCCTTCACTGGGGGCAGTCAGAGGACCCATCTCGTTGGGTTGCTGTGAAGCTTAAGTGAGGTGCTGCCTTTAAATTATCTGCTTATCACACAGTAAACACACAAATCGCTATTGTTTTTATTTTATGGCTTGTAATTTCTATAAACCCATTCTCCAGCTTAAAAGAGTTTTCAGTCTAGTGGGGCAGTAAGATTGGATTCACTCACTTGAAGATAATTAACAGCATTTTGTAGTATAGATGAACTGTCAAATGATGGCTCGGTCAGTGCTGGTACAGAGTTTGGATAAAGAAGTTGCTGTGGCCCAGAGCTGTCTGGAAAGTGCCCCTGGGAGAGGTGGGACGTGAGCTTCACGCTGAAGGATGGCTATGTGCAGGAGGAGGGGTAAGGAAAGGGACCATCAAGCATGGCTGTGGAGGTTGGAAGCGATAGGCTGGGCCAGACTCCAGGGTCGGGCTAGACTAGGTCCCGTGGGCAGGTGGGCAATGGGGAGCCATTGAGAGTTCTTGAGCAAGGATGTATTTGAGGAGAGTGGAGGGGTCCCCGACACGCCTCACATTGCACTCTGTGCTGGGCAGCAGCTGCCTTCCTTCCTGTTGAACAGCCGCCCGTGGGTAATAAACGAGAGCCCCCCAGTGAGAACATTGGAGCAGGTAGTAACTCACTCTGCAGAAGCCAGACACTGCTGTGGCCCTGAATCACAAGTATGTTGTGTAACAGTTATGACTGGCCCGGTGCTCTGACGGTCATCGTATTGACACCGGGAAACCAGTGCTGCCTCTGTGCCAGCACTGGCACCACAGCCTTTACGAGCCCCATTTATAGACCCAGCACCCCTGTTGATGGTGAGGATTGTAACACTGCCTTTGCCACCTAGAAGTGCAAGTCATAAATAATCTACCAGCACAGGTAAGTCTGAGAAAATCTATATAATATCCCAGCTGTATTTTAAAGGAAAAGCAGAAAGGAAGCAACTTATAATAAAACAACATGTGTTTCAACATGTAAAGGCTCAGACACAGACATAATCTAGTCGACGGGTACAGCACCACCCTGGAGTGATTGCATTTGGCTGCGAGATGGGAGAGCCACATGTTGTCTGTACTTTTCCTCTACGTTTTACATCTTGAAATAAGAGCTAGCACCTACATTATTATAGAATCTCCGTGAATACCATGGCTACAAACATGGACTCATAGAAGGGAGTGGCACTGGCTACTCAGGTTCCACTGGTGGCATCGCCGGTAGTGACGTGATCTTCTTAAATGATGGATAACATTTGGTAAAGCACTGACTAAAAGATAGTACCATCTACCTTCAATTTATATGGTAATTGCATTTCTGGAAAATTCAGTTTATATTAAAATGAAGTGAAATATACTTTGAGGTTATATGTAAAGCAGAATCAGATTCTAGGCTTAATAATTATAAGCAACCCACACCCATGAGTGTCTGGTGGCACGTTTAGAAATCATGAAAAACAGGGCAGTATTGTTGTGGGGGACTGTCCCCGTGCATGCAGGATTGCCAGCTTGCCTAGGCCTGAGTCATTAAATGCTGACCCTCAGTCTTTGTGGTCACCTAAAATAGCCCTATGTGTCTCCAGGTTGCCCTTTAGGTGACAATACTGCTTTTGCAGCAACTGCCAACTTATCTTAAATTGTTTAACCTTTGCAACAACCCTTTGAAGTAGATGTTTTCATTCCCATTTTCTGGATGTGCACACTGAGGCTTGGAGAGGTGCCGTAACCTGCTCAAGGCCCCAGAGCTGGGACCAGAACCCTCTCTGTTTTTCTGCCTCAGGAGAGCATTTAGTACTGCATTAGTGTTTTATGGAACCGTGTGCCTTAAGGTTACTTCAACATGCATTTATTAAACACCTACTGGATTACAGGCACCCTGGTAAGTCCTGGAGACACAGAGGCAAATACCTAAGATGTGGTCCCTGTGCAAAGTGTGGGCTGGTACAGAGAGAGGGTGGAGTGGGGGGTCATGGCTCAGGAAAGGAACAGAAAGCAGTTCAGGGTGGCCAGTGCACAGTCCTTGACAGGGAACGGAGGGAGACGGGTTGGAGTGGCAGGCAGGGGTGGCTTAGGAAGGCACCTAGTGAGATGCAAGTGGTGGAGAGCCACAAAGGGCTTAAAGCAGAGGAGTGTCGTGACCGGGCTTTCTTTAGAGAAAGGCCACCATGCTTGTGGCATGGGGAATGGGTACATGGGACCTGAGGCTGCATTCCACATAGTAGTCATTCGGTAGGAGGTGGTGGCAGCTTTCGGAGAGAGGAGGACGGTTTGAGAAATACACAAGGGTGAGCATCCGCCCTCGGTGACTGAACGCAGAGGGTGTCGGGGGCAGAGAAGTCCAAGCAGCTTCCTGGCTTGAGTGCCCGCGCTTGGTGGAGCTGTTGAGTGAGTTGGGGTGGCGTCAGGGGAGGGAGAAGTTGGGCCGGAACTGAGGGAGATATGCCTCTCTTTGGGGACCCGTTACGTTTGCAGTGCCTCTGAGACTGGCAAGTGGAGATGTCCGGGTGGTGGACGGGAAGCCTGGAGCTCGGACAGAGGGATGTGGAGTAGAGTCATCAGTTTGTGTGTTAGGATTTCTTTACCTGGGGCCCAGGGATGCTTCGGCGGGGGGGCCCTGAAACCCCTCGGAATTGTATAAAAATGATGGGATCAGGGGACTTCCCTGGCAGTCCAGTGGTTAAGACTTCGCCTTCCAATGCAGGGGGTATGGGCTCGATCCCTGGTTGGGGAGCTAAGATCCCACGTGTCTCACGGCCAAAAAACCAAAACATAAAAAAACAGAAGCAATATTGTAACAAATTCAATAAAGACTTTAAAATTGGTCCACATCAAAAAAAAAATTCTTAAAAATAATGATGGGATCATGTGAATAAGTACATTTTTCTAGGGTATGAGTCCATAGCTATCATCTGATTTTCAAAAGGGCCTGTGTCCCCCAAAAGATGAGAAACGTCTGATGTGCCATATTTTACCTGTTCTAAGTTACACTGTTATTTTATATGCCAGAAGGTACATAATACGTCCGGTGAAGAAGGATGTACGTCAGAAGCAGAAATACTGCTAGTTAATCTGCTCTACATTACCTTCACATTGGTTATTCCTTTGTGACACGTGAAATAACCACACCGGACTCTTGTTGCTTTGAAGATTATTTAACTCTCCCAAAGGAACCGGCAGGTTCTCCTGTCTGCAGGTGTATTGTTTGAGGTACGACAGCGATCAGTTTGCGTATACTGCAGTAACAGCATAACCCAGCTTCGTCTACTGGTGCGTATCTTCTCAGATCCATAAAGTACTTGGTTGTTTCTCTGCAAGAAAATACAGGATCGTGATCATTTCTCTAATGATTTATATTTGCTTTACAGTATCAACTTGAACCCTCTGTCTGTGAAACACAGTGTAATCTTTTAAAAAGACGTTCTAAACATCAAACAGCAATTGATTTAAATTAAATTGATTTAAAAATATTTTAACCAACAGAGCCCGTAACTCAGCCAAAGTGATGATGAAAGGATCAGCTCTGAGCCAGGTCCCTTACACTCAGAGAGTGCTAACTACATGCCACCTGGGGGACATCCTGATTTCAGAGACAACAAGATAAATAGTGCTAAAAGAACGCATTTTAGAGTTGATGGAATTAAAGCTCTGGGAACGGGTGGGATACCCAGGGAGAGAATTCAAGAGAAGGACCGAGGCGTAAAGATATGGGACTTGGGGAGATGAGCGGTGGAGGAAGCCGAGTTCTCTGGGAAGTAGAGAAAGGCTGGTTGCGGGGGGGACCTGGAAGAGAGTAGGAGAGGGAGGGCCCCCTGCAGCTGGCCACGCCTGAGGAGGGCAGCATCGGGGCTGCAGGGCAGTGGATCCCGACTGTGCGTCTCTCCCTTTCAAAGGCTTTATTCGTTTGAGTTCAGAAGTTGAACTCAAAGAGGACACAGTGAGGTTGTCGTGTAGGTGACACTATTATCCAAGAAAGAGACACAGAAGGAGGAACAGATTGGGGGAGAAAGTAACAATTTTTGTTTTGAGCATGAGGTTGTAGGTAGGAAATCCAGGTGGATGTACACAAAAGGGTGTTGAAAGTATGGGTCTTAAACTCAAGAGATACCACTGGGCTGGTGAGAGACATTGAGGATCATGAGCATATCAGTGGCCCCGAGAACCGCAGGAGTAGGTAAGAAAAGCCACGGGAGTGTGTAGAGAAAGAACAGATGTGGGAGGAGGCCGGACTTCCGGGAAACCGCTTAGAAATCTGCAGACCCAGCAAGCAGCCACCATGACAGCCAGAGGGCAGGGCTCGCTCCTGATCTACCTTCGCATCCTCTATGCCTACTGCAGTAACTGGCACATGACAGATGCTAATCAGAGTTGGCTGACTGGTTGATGAATTGATGGAAAGAATGTGTGAAAAAATGAACTGGTAAAAGACTAAAACATGAGGAAAGGAAGCAGGAATGCAGAAGCATCTAATGGGGGAAAGTTTTTAAGCTGGGAACTGGGAGAAAGACGTGTCCGTTAATGAGGTGCCCTGGTGTCCTTGGGGAGCGGCCCTTGAGTGGAGAGTTGGGAAACAAGACAGATGGCCATCACCTGAGGCAAGAACAGGAGGCAAGCATGGATTCTTCTTTCAACCAATGAAGCTGTTTTGGAAGGAGCGTGTTGCAGCTAGCACAGGTGGTCTGGGAAGGACCCGTGTTGCTCAGGACGCCTGAGAAAGGGCCCAGGAGAGCCCCCCAGTCGTTGCCCTGTGGGATGGATGAGAAGCAGTCTGTCTTAGGGAACAGGTGATGCTTACAGGATCCAGGCAGCATCTTGCCCTTTCTGGCTGCAGACACAGCCCCTGAGCATGGACGCTCTCCTCTCCCCTCCATCACTAAGAGTGTGTTGAAGACTTAAGTAAGAGGACATGGAGTGGTGTTTCTTGTTCGATAACGTCCCTGCACCAGTAAACCCTTGCCCGGGATTTAGGGGTGTGCTTTCATGGTGCCCTTGGTTGCCATGGCAACAGCAGCCTTCTAGTCCAAGAGAGATGGATGGTGTTTAAATCTCTATAAGCCAAGGTACCAGTGTCTTTTCCAGGCCGTAAATAATAGCTTCTAATGCTGGTGGAAGCTTGGCTGGGCACTGCACGGAATATTTATGTTCTTGGGCTATTCGGGGGATTCGTTTTCATTTTTGTGGTCTTCGTGGTGGAGATGTGTAAAAATCAATAGCATCGACTCGCTCGCTCATCTTAATTCACCATGAAATAGGCTTAAACACCAGACTCCCCCTTCCAGTGATTTTTTTAGGTATCCTGTGGACAAGGACTTGAATTGGGCTCCGCAATCTTTGTGCATGTGGTTGTTCTTTAAGTCTCTTGTCCCCTCCGGACACGGCTTCCCTGCCACCATGCAGATCTTGTTTCTTTCCTAGAGGTGAGGTTCCTAGGCTGAAGCGCCCTGTGCGCCGACCCTTCTTATTCTAAAGAATGTATTCACACAGCATGTTCTAGATCAGGACTCCTTGGGAGCAACAGGACAGCCTGTTCCCCTTCAAAGCCCAGCTCCAGGAGGACCTCTCTGGCGACACATTGCCACCTGAGCTGCCTCTGTGTCCCTGAGCTCCCACTGCTGCTGTCCCCCCAATGGTCCTTCGTCATGACTGTCACTGTCTGGGTCTGGCTCATTCATCCGCATGATGTCGAAGACCAGCACAGGACCTGGCACCCAGTGGACTTAATAAATGGCTGGTGAATTGAATCGGACAGAATGTCCTTTACTTTCAGATGGAGAGGCTCGAGCGAGAGCAGGCTGTTTGCACTGAAAGCCCGTTGTAGACACATGGGTTGATGTCCTGTTTTGTCCCATTCATTCTCACTGGGTAGCTGGGGTCAGAATGGGCTCGTTCACCAAGTGTTTACAGCTTTCATAGGCCTCAACGAGGAGCACGCAGAGCACGCAAAGATAAGGCCCTTACCCTCAGTAAGGGAGAGGCAGGTGCACGAGAGTATAGAATGAAAAAGGGCTCAGGAGGAAGGAGAGCTGTTGAGTAAGGGCTGCTGTGCCTGCTGCTGTGTAGACACTGGCTCATGTAACTCACACCTGCCTTGAGAGGTGGGAACTGTTATCCACATTCCATGGACTTAAGAACCCACGGCTCAGGGACTTCCCTGTTGGTGCAGTGGTTAAGAATCCACCTGCCAATGCAGGGGACACGGGTTCGAGCCATGGCCTGGGAAGATCCCACATGCCGCGGAGCAACTAAACCCGTGCGCCACACCTGAGCCTGCGCTCTAGAGCCCGCGAGCCACAACTACTGAAGCCCGCGCACCTAGAGCCCGTGCTCCGCAACAAGAGCAGCCATCGCAATGAGAAGCCCACGCACCACAACGAAGAGTAGCCCATGCTCGTAGCAACTAGAGAAAGCCCGTGTGCAGCAACGAAGACCCAACGCAGCCAAAAATAAATAAATTAATTGAAAAACAAAACAAAACTTACGGCTCAGAGGGATTGAGTCAATCTGCTGCATTATTGTCCGCACTTTACAGAAAAGAATAGGAAGACCTAGAAAGACAGCTTGCCAAAAATCAGCCACATACATAGAAAGCACCAGAGGCTGGGTTTTGAACTTGGATTTTCTGGAGTCAAGGCCTATCCCGTATCTGTGTGCTGTATTGCCCAGTGTGCTGTAGGCTATGGAAGGAGCATTTTGTCCTTCCTGGATGGCCTCATGCTGAGACCTGGAAGACATAGTAACAGAACTGGTCTTGAAGACTGGCGAGATGTTGGTAAGTAGAGAAGGAGGAAAGGAGCTTCTGGGTGAACAGAAGCAAAGTCTTGCACGTGGGAAAGTGCAGGGTTTGTTCAGGGAACACAGGGAGATGTGGTGTGAGATGAAGCTGCCCTTGAATTCCCTGTGGAGCTGGGTAGTAGTTGAGTGTCGGCTTTGGAGTTGGATGGCTCTGAGCTTGAATCCTACCTTCTTCTATCTGGGCAACCGTGGGCCAAATACTCTAATTCTGGGTGCCTCCGTTTCCGCCTCTGTGCGATGGGAATGATAATACTACTTTCTGTCTTTTAGGATTCGATAGCGTAAGAGTAAAGCATGTAGAACCAGCAATAAAAACTAGTCCCATCATTACATCATTACTAAGTATCCCCTGATCTTCCGTTTCTCCCAAACTGAGCACGTTCCCTCTTGAGCCCTCTGCTTTCAACCAAGATGTCCCTGACGACTAAATAATAAAGCCGTGGGATCTCAAGGTTGGAACAGGCCATGGGTGTGGATGATCTTTTTGGTGCCAACCATCAGCAAGAAGAAAGAGTGACACCATTCCCTGGCCTCCTGAGATGTTGGGCTTCCTGCCCACAATGCCCCAACCCTGATGATGAGATTAGGTGTTGAGTGAATCCTTCTCTCCTGAACTACCAGGGCTGGGAGTGGCATTTTGGGGTCAGTGTCCGAGAAGTCTCTGCAAGTTCCTCTCCATAAGCTGCACGTGAGCCCCCAGCAACCACGTACCCCTCAGTGGGGAGCCCCTGAGCCCCTTCCTCGCGGGGTTCCTGGAGACCCACAGCGGTTGGTGATGTTCGTTTTCCTCAGCTTCTCCAGAAGTCCGGCTTCCCCCTTTGCAGGGCAAGCTTCATCCCTGACATAAACATGTCTGCAGTGGCACATCTGGGACCCGTCCTTCCCTCCAACTCAGCTTTTGAATCCCTTCTATTCTTTTAAATTGGAATTCTGTCTTAACTGGTCCAGCCTGATAGAATGTCTTCTATTCCATCTAAGCACCCCCTGCCCCCTGGCCCCTCAGCCGCTGCTGGAGCTAGGACTTCAGAGGATTCCATCTGTAATGGCCCCTATGGCTCACTCCCACTGCCTTCCATCCTTTATCCCGGAGTCTGGCTGCTACACCTCCTCAGGATGGCTGTGTACACTTCTCTCTGTCCTGACGATTTTTTTTTTTTTTTTAATCTCTGAGTCCTGTTCACTCGATTCACCCAGATTTTCCAGCCAATGAATAACCACCTCTTAACACCAGCCTTCCACTGCCACCACATTGCCAGTCACTCCCTTTGTCAGTAAGGGGATCCCATAGGGATTTCCGGGAGACACCACTCTGTCCCTCCCCATATAGCTAAGACAGCCTCTCTGTTTGCATTTCTGAGCCCCCAGATATGTTGTTCTTGGCCAGCCAAGGCCACTGGGCTGGAGGGCATTGCGTCTTGCCTCAGTGATACCAGCAAAGGCAGTCAGAATCCTTCCAGTTATTGAGCGGTCGGTGTCTGTGTCATGTGCTTGGCGTGGTGATCTCTAATCTTCACATCGACCTTGGAAACAGGTGTTATCTTCATTTTACACTGAGGAAGATGGAGGCCCTGGAAGGCTGCAGAGACCTTCTAACCCAGGCACACACCTTTGTACTTGGTGATGGTGTCCACACTGTCAGGTCAGTCTAAACTGTGACAGAGAAGGTTGGAACTGTGGATTTCCAAGAAATGGTGATCTCTGGCAGGTCTGTTCTAACTTCTCTTTTAATATGATGGACTGGACCTTTCTGCAGGCGTCCTGACTCTATTTATTCCTATTCCTGGTTGACCCCAGGTGTAGGATGGTCGCTCTCAAGAGTCCACGTTCAGATCCTCAGGTTGTCCTCAGCATCTTCACTTCATTCTGAGTAGAAGGGAATAGTGCGGATCATCTGGGAGGGTGCATTCACTTAAGGAAAGGTGGCATAGACTAAGATTGGGAGCAGGCCCTACCCACAGTCACAGAGGTAGTCAGGGGTTAGATTCAAGGGTTAGATATTTAGGTTACATGTTTGACTCCTTGTAATGAAGACCTCAAAGAGCAATAGCAGGAAGAAGATGGTTCACTTCTCTCTCCTGTAACAGTCCAGGCATAAGCTGCCTGCTTGTGGGGACCCAGGCTCCTTCTGTTTTGTTCCTCGGCCTTCCTGTGGGTGTTGTCCCTATTTCCGTGGTCTAAGATGGCTCGCTACCTGGTCTTCATTCCAGCCCGTGGGAAGGGCAAGAAATAAAGGAAAGGGTACAGCCCTTCCCTTTAAGGATACAACCTGGAAGTTGTATGTGGCACCTTTGTTTGTATCCGATTGGCCAGAACGTAGTCACATGGTCACACCTAGCTGCAAGAGAGGCTTGGAAATGTCTTTATTCTAGGCAGCTGTGGGTCCAGTCAAAACTTAGGGGTTTTGTTACTGCTGAAGAAGGGAGAGTGGATCTTTGGTGGGGGACAGCTCAGAGTCTCTACCGTTGTGGTGGGATGGGGACTTAGAACCCAGTTATCCCTCCCTCCCTTGTTGCCTCTCAGTTCTAATCCTGTCCCTTGTCACTTTCCCTCACTCCTCCGCCCAGCTCAGGGCTGATGCCATGTTACCTGGATCCCAAGGCAAGCCAATGTTCTGGCATATTCTTTTAGGCTCCACACATGTGCTAATGACAAACCACTGTCACTGCACAAAAATGGAAACTTTAGCTCCTCGTGGAAATATTGCTGCATTGCTAAAGTACTGTTACCTCCTTGAATAGTGAATACCTTCAGTATTTTCTTTTGCAAACATGATTCCCTCCACCTATGTAGAATTTGGTTACTTGAAACAGAATGTTTTTTCTTCGTTTACTGTTTCTGCTACAGCGGTCTAAGAACACCTCTAAAAATGATGAAGAGGCCAGATGTGTCCATGGTGACCTCCCTTTTCAGATTCTCATTCTCCCGGCAACTTGTTCCTAGAGATCAATAACATCTTAATGGAAGTTATGCCAGACTATTTGGTGCCTGCTGTAGCGTTCTTTCCTAGGAGTTCAGGTAGTGCTCTCTCAAAATCCAAAGCTGGGAAAAATCTGTTGGTGTTCAAAACAGTGATTCTCTAAGGATTGGATGTTCAGTACCCTGCTTTCCAACCAAATGGGATGGGCAGATGTACCCCAGACACAGAGGCAAACATGGCTGGGGTAGCAGGCAATGATGAGTTGCTGCCAAAAGTCAGGCAAGCTGGGCCCCTGAGGTTAAGGACAGACAGAGGAGCAAACAGGAGTTGAAGACAGGAAAGTATTGTGTCGCCAGGTTTGCAGCAGAGAGCCCAGCACATGTGGTGGAGAGGGCAAACTCCTGATCACTGACAGCTCTGTGACCTGGAACAAGCCACTTCTCTCTCAAGCTTCAGTTTTTTCTTTGTCTGCAGAGTGGGGATAGAACTTATTCAAGTGGTATTAAGATCAGTTAGAGATACTCTGTGACACATCTCAGGCACCTAGTTGGTGCTCAGTTAACCTCAGTGTCTTCCAAGCTCCAGCTAGCTGGCTACAGGAAGGTTCAGCCCAAGTCAGGATCAGGACCCTGGAGAGCTCCAGGGAGTCCTGGTCCTTTGAAAAGGGTTGTGCTGTAGACAGGGGTCCCCAAACCCTGGGCCTCGGACCACGCAGCCTGTTAGGAACCGGTCTGCACAGCAGGAGGTGAGCAGTGGGCAAGCGAGCGAGCGAAGCTTCATCTGCCGCTCCCCATCGCTTGCATTTACCACCTGAACCATCTCCACACACACACCCGCCCCCCCCCAACCCCACCCCCACACTCTCCCCCACCCCCCGGCCATCTGTGAAAAAATTGTCTTCCATGAAACCAGTCCCTGGTGCCAAAAAGGTTGGGGACCGCTGCTCTAGGAAACACTGCAGTTGTGGGGATGGACGTCAGCTTCATCCATCCTGTCTTTCTCACACATAGGGGAAGTGTTCTTTCTCCTGGCGGTCCACAGGGTGATTTTGGTGGTATATGAGCCCAGATTAAAGAACATCCCATCACATAATGAGACAGTATTCCCTTTTCATGTGTCTTAAGGCAAAAGGTGCAGTAAGCTGGCTTATTTTTTAGCACCTCTCTGACACCTGCTATACTTGGTTTTGAACTAAGAGAGAACACAGCTCAGACTCAGAACCTTTGGCTTAGAATTTAATCCCGTTTTATCTTCATTGCATTTATTTTTGCATTTATCTTCTATTCGTGGTAAGAGAGAATGGTTTTCAGTTTATCGCGGCAACTTACAGTTTTCTTATTACATAATATTTATTTAATGTAAAAGAGCATATTGATTTATAGAAAATACTAAGTAAATAATGCAAAGATGATACGTGTATGTGGCAAAAAAAAAAAAAATTGGCCAGATGGTAAGAGTGATTACAGTGTGGGTTAGTTAACCTCGCCTCATTGTCGATGGTAGAATGCCAGCCCAGGGAGAGCATGGAACTTGCCCGAACTGCTCAGCAAACTGTACCTTCTGACCCTGTGGTCTTGGGTCCTTGCGCCAACACCACCCTGCTAGCTCAATGCCTTTTGAACAATGCTCAACTTTCCAATTGACTCCATTATCCTAGAAAACGTAGGGAGGGGCAGCCCTTCTTCAACTTTCGTGGCATTCTCAGTGATCCGACCATCCCCTCCCCCTATGAAATAAATAGCTTTGTCCTGGAAGTAGGGAGAAAACACCCCACAATTCCAGTATTGGAATGCAAATGAGCAATTAGAGTCAATTAAAGCAGGATACAGTACAATTACCACCAATTGTGCTAACCTTTATATTCAGTAGGACTTGACCTGCTAAAAGGAAATTAAACAATAGTGAAACAAAAAAAACCCAACCCAACCTCTTTCTGAACCAAAGGGTGTGCTTTGGTCAGGAGTCTCCTTTCAGAGGCCTGAGAGGTCTGACAGCTGAGACCCTCCTCCCCCCACACCCACCTCTCCGGGTCCAAGCCACCACTGGCAGTGGCCAGGAACAGCCAGGCTTGATGGTACCTTGTCAGTGACCTTATTATGCCCGTAAGCAGACCCTGCATAATTTAGCATAAGGCCTGAGCCCTGCTTGGCTCCCTTCCAGACAGATCCTAGGGCGTCAGACATCTTGAAACTGAACTTTGCACCTGAACTTCCTTGCCCTCCATCAGTGGACTCGCCTGTCTTTTAAAGCCACGTCTCCTGTGGTTTCCTTATTTATGAACACTCCCTAAAATCCGATGCAATTTTCTGAACCCCATTTTATGTGGTTCTAGCATTTCAGATGGACAAAGCACAAGAGCTATTCTGAAGACCTGCATTCTAACCTCGGGGTCCAGATGTCAGACTACTGATCTGTTTCTCTAACGAATATTTATTGAGCACATTGTATGTACCTTATGCCAGCCTGGGCACTGTGGGTACAGCAGAGAATGTAAAAGACCCAACTCCCTTTTTCTGTGGAACTTACATTTTAGAAATGTTAAATTTGCAAGACAATAAAACAGCTGACAGAGAACAGCTACAGTGCTGGGCAGATGCTGGCGTGACTGAGGGATGGATGTGGGGTGAGGGGCAGGGAGGACGTGGCAGACAGGCGTGGTTTGTAGTGAAGAGGGTGGCTCCTGACGTAAGACTGAGGTACTTGAAACCCACCACCGGGGGCCTCCCTGCCTGATGTGGACAGTAGATTGGACGATATCGCAGCTGGAAGGCAGGGCCCCTGGCTGTGAGGAGTCCTCAGCCCTGTGGGGATTCAGGCGTACCCAGGACTAACGCCTTGGGTGGCCCAGGAGCCGGGGATGGACGTTCCGGACAAAGGGAGGCATGAAAAGGCAGGGAGGCCTGAAGGAGGCCTGGCATGCGCCCCAGCGGCGGGGAACCTGGCACAGTGAGAGCAGAGTGGTTGGGGGAGGGGTGGAGACCGACGGAGTCGCACAGCAAGTGGGGGCAGCGCCAGGGTTGGAGCACAGGGTTCCTGACGTGAAGCCCAGCCCTTCGCTCTGTATCCCACGACCCTGAGTGAGAGACTGGGAGGTGGACTCAGGAGCAGGAAGACACAAGCCAGATTCTTATTTTTAAAACTTGGGCTATGGAATGGGGCTGTCACATGACTGAGAAGAAAGGTGATGAAGGGCCCTGCCGATGAGGATGAAAGCAGGGTGTAATTTCAGAGTATAGTTGGAGATCACGTTGGCAGGACTTGACGCTCCTGCTGGGATGTGAGGGCAGCCTCGGTGAGGCTGACTGCAGCCTGAGCACCCGCAGGACAACCTGGAGGTGCCTCGACATCCCAGGGGACCAGATCTGTGCTCATTTCCACATCTTTGGCTGGTTCCACACCTTCCCCGCCTGACTCAGCTCTCCCGTTCCTGCTTAGCCTTGGAGACCCAGCTCCAACCCCGCTGTCACTGCCAAGAGAAGGCCAGAGCCCTTCCTGGAGACCCTCCAACCTGTCTCTCTAGCCTCCGTTCCCGGTTTCACGCTGCTGTGGTGGGTTCATGACCCTGGGCACCTCATCCGTGAGCACACATCCAGCAGTTCTTGAGCACAACACCTGGTCTCACCATTCTGAGGGCCGGGACTAAGGACCTGCAGTGGATGGTGAAGGCATGAGTGAAAAATGGACTAGAGCAAGGGGAGCAGATAGTGGGTTCTTCCCAGATGAAAATGGGGCTGGCTGGAGTCCCACGCGGAGGGTTCTGGGGCCACATCCAGGCTTAGCTTCAGGGTATCACGATCAGTGAGTGATGTCTGGCATGGGCACAGGAGGGATGTGGCAGCATGTGTACCATTTACGTGCAAGTTCTCGATAGCAAGATGAGTACTGTTTGGACAGTCTCCAGCTACTCTTGGGAAAAATCAAAGGTGATGTGCACGTGTCTAGGACGGCTGAGGGTAGAGACAGATTGCAAGGGGCTTTTAGGAGAGCTGGGCCAGCCATGCGTCTCAGTTTTCATACTGCTCTCCGCTTGCGTGCATTACATAATGACCCTCCTGAACCACCTTTTGTACCCGGCTCCGGGCTCTCAAACATCAGCTTACTAAGGGATTGTTCTAGCTGAGGCCTGACACCCAGTGGTTTCACTTTGGCAGGCTGACTTGTCCGCACTGTGGTCTTCGGGCAATTTACCTGAATATTTTATTTCCCTTACGGTTTTACAAAATGAGTGTCAAAAGGAGGGTGTGGGTGCCAGTGGAGAGAGTGGAGTTCTCCTAAATGTCCTATAGAAGCAGAGCCTCCATTTAGAACTCCGAACATTGGAATTGTTTCAGAATACTCATCAGCCACTTAATAACTCCTGCCCGTGTGCCGACTGAGGAGCAGTCTGCTCTGTGTACCGCCACAGGCACGGCAGGCTGCGTGTGGCCAGCTTATAAAGGACCCCTGATGCCACACCAGTGGCCCAGTCCACTCACCACAGACCAGACAGAGCACAACCAGCACGTTTCGTCACATCAAGATGGTCCCATAGATGAAGGCCAAATGTCTATGATTTTCGTTTGCTCTTATGTTTTACGGGATAACATCTTTTTCCCTAAATTTTGTGAGCATTGGGGGTTAAGCTCCAGAAATATCATTCATCAGGTCCTGGGCATTTTGGATAATTAATCTTCTGCCGTACAACAGAGACCAAAGTGGAAATTATACGATGAAAGCAATAGATTTTAGCCTTCCCAGCTTCATAGACATAAGCTGGTTGATTAGGGGGGTTCATTTTGAAGGAGGAGAATCAAGCATTTGTGTGAACTGCTGAAGATCTGTGATAGATTGTGCCTACAAAGCTAAGGGAAGTGGAGATTTTATAGCAAGCTTAATTAGCTCTCTGGGCAGGAACCATCGACATTGACTGCTTACTGGTCTCTAATTTATTATTATTATTACTCGTATCGTCTACTGGTCTATAGTTATATATTTGACTTGCTTTCAACTTCTTTGGATGACCATATATGTGACAGCAAGAAATTGTTTGTATTGATTATATGCCTTGTCAATTGAGCCAGTGGTTGATCTGGGGCCATGGACATCGAAATTTGTGGGGCAGAGTTGTGGGTGGCCTGAGGTGGGTACCATCATGGTAGGTTAGGAACGGTGTCTGCATGAGATCATCCAGGCTTCCAGGGTGTGTTGGCAGGACCCATGGACACCACCCCCTGCTGCTTCTTATTTCCCGTTGTTCAGGACTGAGGTTAAATCCCTGCTTCGTCACTTACCAACCAAATGACGTAACTTCTCTGAGAGTCACGTCTCTAAAAATATGGAAGATAACACTGAATTTGCATTGCTGTCGTGGGAGTCACATATACAGCCTCATAGTTGATTGCATGACCTTAAAGTCAGACAGGCCTCCTTGTGAATCCCACATCGGCCATTCCTTAGCTGGGCCACCCTAGGTGAGTTAGCAGTGACCTCTCTGACATTCCTCATATCTAAAAAGACAGTACTCATAACTATCGGAAGAATGAATGCCTGGTGTGTGGAAGTGGTGAATAAACATAGCAATTTCTATTGTCATGTGCAAAGTGCGCAGCATATAGTAGGATTTTATTTGTTCCTTCTTCCTTCCGTCTCCATTTCCCATGTCCTGAGCTCCTATTCATCCTTTACGGGACAACATCTGGATCGCCTCCTTGGAGAAGCCCTCTCTGACTACCCCTGAGATTAGCTACTCCCTTCTCTGTGCCCCACCATCCTTTGCGTTCCCCCGATTACACAGTGCATTAATTATCTACCTACATACCCACCTGTCTTTTCTGTCAGTGGGAAGCCTCTTGAAACAGAAACTTTCATCCTGTGACTCCCATTCATTCAGGAGTCTAGCTCAGTGTTCGGTACATAGGAGTGTTTAGGGTGTGTGGGTGAAGGAGTGAGTAAATAAATAAATGAGTGGAGTGAAGGCCTGAGCCACTAGTGAAAGAAACCCTGCATTGCAAAGGGGTGAGAGGCTCCAGAGTGATGGAGGGATTAAGATCTTAGGTCCTAGAGCACAGGTTCTTTCCTTGAGGAATCTGAGCCTCTGGACCATCCAAAAGCTGGTGCACGTATCTGTGAAAGTGCACACTTGGGGGAAAGGGGGAGAGAGTCCATAACTGTCATCAGATTCTCAGAAGTGTCTGTGGCCCCCAAATATTAACAAGTTGATGCTCTAAATAGGTGGAGGGATGAAGTGATTGGAGGAGAGGATGTGACGCGGGAGAAAAAGTAAGACCAGGAGGGGACACTGAGTCCTGAGGGCACCTCAGGTAGAACAGGAGCTCCTGTGCTCTGTCAAGGTGTTGCTGTCTCCTTCTACGCAACTTTTGTTCAGGAAAGCTTAGGGAAGATTTCGTTCCTTTCATCGCCTTGATTCTTGCAGATTCCATGGGCTGCAAGGGTCTCTCAGGTTCATTGGGTCCAATCGCTTGCTTCCAAGCAGACCAAGAGGAAATGATTCCAGGAGAACACTGGGTCTTTCCCACCCTAAACAGCTCCCATCCTCCTCTCCCCCTCCCATTCCCTTCTCTGTTTTCTCCTCTCCTCTCCTCTCCTCCCCTCCCCTCTTGGGGCTTCCCCGGTGGCGCAGTGGTCGAGAGTCCGCCTGCCGATCCAGGGGACACGGGTTTGTGCCCCGGTCCGGGAAGATCCCACATGCCGCGGAGCGGCTGGGCCCGTGAGCCACAGCCGCTGAGCCTGCGCGTCCGGAGCCTGTGCTCGGCAACGGGAGGGGCCACAGCAGTGAGAGGCCCGCGTACCGCAAAAAAAAAAAAAAAAAAAAAGTTGGTCTTGACCCATTAGTGAATTGACATGAATTTAAAGGGCCATGACCAGTTTTTAAAAATGACACAGTATGATAGAAAATATTAGAGTGCATCACACGTGTGAGATGAGCATGAGTTTGTGAAACTTCCTGTTTCAGCTCTATGTGTGTATGAGTTGTGATATCGTATATATTGCTTTCTTCCGTTCTGGTCCAAAAAAGATTGGAAAGCACTGATACAGCACCACTGTGGGCTCTCAGTAGGTGCTCACTGCAGGACCCAGCCTTGCGGGGGTGGGTGTGAGAACAAGCTGTGTTAGGGCTCACTTCTTACCGCTGCGCTGGGCGGCCCTTTGCTGCCAGCAAGAAGTTAGGGGCCTGCCGCGTTGCCTGCCACTGTCGCTCCTTCTTGATTGTTCCCTCTCCTCTCCTGGCAGGTGGTGTATGTCACCGCGACGTTCCCCTACATCATGCTGCTGATCCTTCTGATCCGGGGGGTCACGTTGCCCGGGGCCTCCGAAGGCATCAAGTTCTACCTATACCCCGACCTCTCCCGGCTCTCCGACCCACAGGTAAGAGTCGCTGGCTCCGTGCACAGCTGCCCTCCACCTCTGGGAAGCCTTCTACACGGAGCCTCAACGACCCACTGAGGGAAGTCTGTGGCCCCTTCTCAGAATAATACTTTTCAATGCATAAATTACATACACGGGGAATCAAATACATTGAAATACAATCACCAAAACATGAAAAAAAGAGATTTATGACATGGCAATGTAGCAATATCCAGCATGAGGGGAATAATTTCCATGATTTCAAAGCAGTGATGAGCATACATGATATTTGGAGAACTCTGTACAGTGATATGAAAATATGTGGGATTTCTACCGATTACAGTACTGTGGTCTGTTGCCTGCCTTTGTAATTGAAGGAAATGCTAAATTTCGGTTAGAGGTCATTTAAAATAAAAATACACTTTTTTCTCCACCTAAGAACACAGATCTCTGCAGGCGTGCTTCTCTGAGAGAAACTGGGTCTTTGTTGGTGATTCTCCTTGCGGGGGTAGGTCACAGAAACAAAATAACTGGTGACCTGGCTAAGCTGTCAGTTGTCTTTGGAAAGGCATCAGCCGTTCTGAATTCTGGGTAGAACTGTTTATGCCAAAACCTCTCCAGGTGGGTAGGGGTGGTGTGCCTGCAGGGGGGAGGTGTTAGACAACAGATGAACGCAGCATCTTAGGGGCCCAGGTCTTCGCAACCTCCACTACTTGTTAGAAACTCCTGGGGAGCTTTTGAACATCCTGATTCCCACCCAGAACACAACCCCTACCATTTAAAACAAACCCTCTGGGGGTGGGTCTCAGGTCTCAGTATCTTTTGAAGGCCCCCTGGCAATTCCAATGTGTGAAATAACATGCCCAACAGATATCTTAGCGGGTGAAGAGGCGCTCGTTTTTCTTTGAAAACAAACACAGATCGTGCCGTAGAGTGTGGAATCTGCGTTCAGCTGATCACGAGGCTTGCAAGAGATGTCAAGTCTTCCGTCTCTGGCTTGCGGCCGCCCCCTCTTAGGAGAATGGGGTTGTGAGGAGTGCTGGTTCGCGCAGCTCAGCTTGTAGCTCATTACGGTGGGTTCAGGTGGACGGCGGGGGGGCCCGTGTGCTCCTTTCTGTCTCAGTTTGCCCCGCCGTGAGGGCCCCGAGGCTCAGGCCCCAACAAGGAGCAGCCTGAGTTGCAAGCAGAATCCCAGGAAGAAAGAAATTAGCTCCTGACGACTGGCTTCACTAACTCCAACCTCCGATGCCAAAGGCTCAGTTGAAGAAGCAGTTTTGGAAAACAGATTTCCACAGTCACTGCTCTGTGCATTTTCGTTAGGTCCACAAATTCTGCCTTGATCCATATGGCCGTCCTGTTCCCTCCGCTGCCCACCGGCTTCCTTCTCCCGGTCCTCAGGGCTGGCCAGTCCCGAGCATCTCCCAGAGTTTCCAAACCTGGCTGATCCTCAGAACACCTTGGCACATGCTGAAATGCATTTTCTCGGGGGGCTGAGCTGGCACCTGGGCATCTGTATCTTTAAGCTTCAGAGGCCATTCTGATGATCAGAAAAGTTTGCAAAAACCCAGCTGATACCTACAACGTTGGAGCCCTACACATAGACACGTGTGCACACACAGACACACACCACACGCAGAACAGAAGTGAGGCCAGGCGGTTCACCATTCAGACCACCTGCCCGAATCATCCCAGTTTCCGACCGGATCTTTCCTTTAGGCCTCTGGGTCCCAGGCCAGCACGTATCGGCAAGGCTGTCCTATGGAGCGGCTGCTTGGAGTGGTGGAAAGCACACGGGGCTGGGAGTCAGGACGTGGATTCCTCCTCTGGTTATGCCACTGGTCCTGAGTGACCTTCGCCAGGTTCCTTCTCTTTTTCTCCTTCTGGGCCTCAGTTCCCCGCTGATGACATGAAAGGGTGAATTCAGTCAGTGGTTTTCAAAGTAGATTTGGAGAGCCCTGAGTTTTCCATGAGCGTGAGTCGGCAAACTGTGACCTGCACGCCAAATTCGGCCCTCTGTCCGTTTTTATAAATAAGGTCTTATTGGAACGTGGCCATGGTATTATTTTTTTTTAACATATTGTCTGTGGCTCTTCAAAGGCAGAACTGGGTAGTTGAGGCAGAAACCATAGGACCCCCTGTATCAAGGGTTCCAAGACCTCCCCCCATCACCACCCCACATCCAGTGATTTATTAGAAGGGCTTGCAAGACGTAGAAGAAGTTATTCTCTTGGATTTGGTTTATTTCCATCATCAGTGGAAGAAAAAGACACATCAGGCAAAGTCTGGAGGAATCCACACCAGGCATAGAGCAGTCTCTCCCCTTCCGGACGGGAGAGGCTGCACAGAACGTCCTCTTTCTTCCAGTATCGAAATGCGGCAGCACGTGGGCAGCACTTCTGCCCAGGGGAGACTGCTCCGGACTTGGAGTCCGGGTTTTTAATGGGGGCATTTGATTAAGTGCATGATTGAGCACAGTCCTCTGGATTCCAGACCCCTGTCAGGAAATCCGGCGTTCACTGTAAAGTGCCTTGCTTGTGTGGACAGTCCAGGCAGGCTGGTCCAGCAGAATTGAGTGCCCCAGGCATGCGGACAACCGCATCGCTTGGCGTCATAGGGAATGTCGAAGCGGAGTTCCTAGACACCAGGGCAAGCCATGCCTCCTGGAGAGCAGCGTCAGGCCTGCTGTGGTAATGCTTTCCTGCATACCTGCAAAACATTAAATATTCACTGTTTGGCCTTTTCTAGAGAAAGTCTGCTGACCCCTGAGTTGAAGAACCTTCAGACACCTGTGAGGGGAAGGTTGATGGACTCCGACCCCCACCTGATCCCCCCACTCCATGCTTGTTGCCCTCTGCCTCTACTGCCACCAGCCTCATTCAGGCCACCACCATCTCCCATTTGACAACTACAGAAGCCTCCTAACTGGTCTTCCAGAAGTGGCTCTTAACCCCTCTAGGCTACTCCCCACCCAGCAGCAGAGTGATCTTTTTGAAATATAAATCTGGTGGGCACCTCTTTGTTTAAATCCATTCTGGGGTTCCCTGTGGTCTTTGGAATAAGATCCAAGTGGAGGGGCCTCTGAGGTCCTCCGTGAGCTGCCTCCTTGCTGCATCCCCCATCACTCTCCTCCTCTATCATTCCACACCTTAGAATTCCAGATTTTGGGCTCCTTTCTGCCCCAGGACCTTCGCACATGCTGTTTCTCCACTGGGAACACTCTTTCTCCCCGAGACCCTCCTTCCCCACGTTGCCTGAGCAACATGCAATCACCCTTTAGGGTTCAGTTTAAACATTATTTGGTCAGGGAGGTCTGTCCAAACTGCCAACCATGCACCCCTGGACTGACTTTCCAGAGCACTTATCATGTTTGCGATGAAATAATCACATATATATGTCATATATATGTATGACGTGTATGATTTATTTACTTTCCATTTATTTGCAACAGATATTTACTGAGTGCCTACTCTTGTGTCAGAGATTATTATAGGTATTAGGCATATGGAATTAGACAGTGGACAAAAGAGTGATCCCTGCCCCATGGAATTTATATGCTGGTTGGGGAAGAAGGTAGTAAACAAAATCAAGTCAAAGATGCCATCCATTAGATGGTGGCAAGAACCATGGAGACAAAGTATGGACGTGGGGAAAGAGTGCTGGGGAAAAGAGCTGTGAGTCCCAACAGGTGGCCAGGAAGGGCCTCTCTAAGAAGGCACCTTGGAAGCTGGGTCTGTATCTGCCTTGCCCACCACTGTGTCCCTAGGCCCTGGATAGCTCAGTGCCTGGTACATAATAGCTCAGTAAATGTTTGCTGAATGAATATAAGAGCCAGAGCTATTTTGGTTTTTAAAGAAAGATTTTGTTGCTTTAGCAAGAAGTCTAAAAGCCTCCAGCTCACCAGATCTGTGAGCTGCAATGTTTTTTGTTTCTCTCTCAGTAATGGCCAGAAAATGGATATGGTTGTGTGTGTCTCCACAGTCATAGCTGATCGTCTGGACAGAGATACGGATAGTGACCCCAAAGGGCAAGGAAAACAGAACTCCAGGTAGCTAGTGTTTTTTGGAAGCTGGGGTGTGTTGCAGGAACGGCTCAGGAAAGGGAGGTCTGGAAAGGGAGGTGGGAGCAGCCCCGAACCTGCTCTTGATCTGCTCTGGGCGCTGAAAGGCAGGCAGTGGAGTGTACAGTCATGATGAGTCTGCATAAGGGTTTTGATGGCTCCTCAAATTTGGAGGCTAGTGCATCACGCAAAGCTTGTCTCCTTGTGGGGAGAGAGGGCAGCATCTGAGCAGGTCAGTAGAATCACAATGCCCCAGCTGGAATGTCTACTCGACAGATAGAGAGATCCAGGTCAGAGAGGCTGAGCCACTTGCCTGTGGCCACACAGCAGCTTAGCAACCCAGTGAAGACTTAGAGCCCAGGGTTCCTGGGTTCTGGGAAGGACAACTCCTAAATGAAGGGAGGTGAGGTCTTAAGAAGAAAACAGATCCACAGCACCCGGTTACAACTGTTCCCATTTGTACATATTCCAGACCATGAAGGAGCAGAGGCCACTGGTTTTGACTCCTACTCTCCCGTTATTGGAGATGTGGCCTCAAGCAAGGTTCCTCACCTCTCTGGGGTGAGTCCCCTCTTCTCTAGAATGAGGATCTCAGGCTGTACTTGCCTGCCCCATCAGATGACCATGAAGGTCTAGGATGATGACCCAGCTATGGAGGAATATTCTTTTCCTTTTATAGTTATGTAGTTATTTTAATGTGCATTAGAAAAAAATCTGGGATATCAACCAAATCAAAATACACACACACACACACACACACACACACACACAGTTGACCCTTGAACAACACGGGTTTGAACTGTGTGGGTCCACTTATACATGGATTTTTTTTTATTTTCCCAGTAAATGCTACAGTACAATGTGTGGTTGGTTGAATCCCCGGATGCGAGCCCCAGGTACAGAGGGCCGACTACGGGACTTGAGCATCTGCAGATTTTGGTTTCTGTGTGAGGTCCTGGAGCCAGTCTTCTGAAGATACTAAAATCCACAAATCCTCAAGTCCCTTACTGTTGGCCCTCCATATCCATAGGTTCTGCATCTGCAGACTGAACCAGCCACAGACCATGTAGTATTTGCCATCTGCAGTTGGTTGAATCTGAGGATGTGGAACCCGTGAATACAGAGGCCCGACAGTATACACACTCACGTGTATATATGTGACACCCCTCCCCACAACCTCACACACATACTCTGAAGGGTAATTTGTCAAGAACTTTGAAAACCAGAAGTGAGCATAGGCTGCCGCCCAGAACATCCCTTATGTGTGTGCATAAGGAGGTATGCACATAGAGGTTTGCTAAAAAAAAAGAAAAAGAAATAGTTTATCATAGGAAACATTGGAAATAAATATCCATCAAATAATGACTGGTAAAAAAATATATATATATGTGTGTGTGTGTGTGTGTGTGTGTGTATGTATATATATATATGCATGATAAAATAAACAAGGTTAATTTTTTTATTTTTCAAATTATGTTTATTATCTTGCCATAACATTCTTTTTTGTAACATCTTTATTGGAGCATAATTGCTTTACAGTGTTGTGTTAGTAAGGCAGTATTAAATGAATATTAGAACAAACGTGGACATGGCAAAAATAGTGCAAGTGAAACGTGGTTGGCTGAAGTTTGGGCCACAGCCGGGGCTGGAGGGACATCTGGGTAGCGTTAGGACTTTAGGTGGCCACATGCTCCCACTCGACACAAGAGGCCAGCTCTCACAGAGAAAGTTGGTCGGAGAGCTGCTGGCTGGACATATTTTATCAGGAGGTCAGTAAAAGCCTCGGTCTTGTGTCTCTTGGTAGTGTTCTCCTTTTAGCCAGTGCAGATTTTTTTTTTTTCTGAATAATCATCTTAAGTTAGTTTCCCATTTGTACTTCAAATTGCACCAAGAAGGAAAGTTCCTGGAAAGTGTCCCTCGGTCTAGTTGTTTGGCGGCTCTCGGGGTGTGAACACACTTGTTTCGTGGGGATGATCTGGAAGTTGCAGTGTGCAGGCTGCGAGGGACTCAAGCGTTGATTCTGGAGCCCCCTGGGTGGAGAGCTGGGAAGGAGAGGTGATGGGGACAGGTGAGCCACGGGGAGGTCATTGGTCCCCGGGGCTGCTCCATCCGGTCCCTGGGGAGTGGGGGGTGGTCAGTGATCTCAGGTGCACTGAGGGGTCAGCAGGGGGTGAAGTGAGCACTTGGTTGGGAGTCCTTCGTGATCTGCAGACCCCACGAGGACGGGCATCCCGTTAGTCCTGTGTGCCACTCATCTGTCACCAGAGCCCGGCAAAGCTGCACCTTACGTTATTGCAGATGCTCGTTGCATGAACCTATGTGCCAGACATCAGCGTGTAGAATGAGTGAGATCCCCCCTTCCCCTCAGGGGGCCCACAGTCTGGCGTAAGAGGGCAGAGTCACCCCTCCTCGCCTGAGTTCCTCTCCCTGTAAGAAGAGGGAAGAGGCACTGGGCGAGATCACAGCTTCCCGTCCTTCCTTCCAGTCAGTTGAGAAGCATGTGGCCGCTTGTTACTGATAACCGTCCTTGCGCCAAAGCCAGTGAACGATTCAGCCTTTTATACGTGCACCCACGGGGATGGGAAGCGGCTGCACTCCTGCCATGCCTTTCCCTCTCATGCCTTCCAGAGGCTTACTTGGTGGGGGCCTCAGGGGCGGGGGTTGCTGACGGCTGAGGCTGCACGCGTTAGAACCCCCAAGTCTCCTGGTCTCTCCTGCAGCCTGAGGCACCGGCCCTGTCCTGGGGCTCCAGTGATAACTGGGGGGCTGCACATTACCATCAGAGCTTCACTTCTCTGCAGACACGTTGGGGGTTCCCTGAAGTCTGGGGCCTGGGGTGGGGGTGCCCATGCATGTCATCAGGGGGAGGGGAGGCAGTGACCCACAGGAGAAAGACGGTCCCCAGGGTGCCTTCCCTCCCCATAGGATGCTCTTCTCCCGGCATCTGGACCAGAATGGTGAGGAGCTTAGATGCAGCCCTGCAGCCTCCCCAGGATCCAGCATCTCTGTTAATTCCAGGTCCGGGCCCAGCTCCCTTCCCTCCTGCTTGCAAGGGGCTCAGACACGCCTATTTGCTGTGTCATTTACATTTACAAAGGGACACAGGGAGCCTGACTGGTGCAAAGCTCTGGACCCCAGCTCCGGGGCCTTGGACAAGGGAAAATTCCCTTTGAGAGACCCTCCTGGCCCCTCTGGGCTTGTGTGGCAGGGATTCTCCATCACAACTGATTGTCGGATGATGGGCACTTAGGTGGTTTCCATCTCCGGGCTATTGTAAATAGAGCTGCAGTGAACATTTTGGTACATGACTCTTTTTGAATTATGGTTTTCTCAGGGTATATGCCCAGTAGTGGGATTGCTGGGTCATATGGTAGTTCTATTTGTAGTTTTTTAAGGAACCTCCATACTGTTCTCCATAGTGGCTGTACCAATTCACATTCCCACTAGAGTCTGTCATACAGAGTGAAGTAAGTCAGAAAGAGAAAGACAAATACCGTATGCTAACACATATATATGGAATTTAAGAAAAAAAAAATGTCATGAAGAACCTAGGGGTAAGACAGGAATAAAGACACAGACCTACGAGAGAATGGACTTGAGGATATGGGGAGGGGGAAGGGTGAGCTGGGACAAAGCGAGAGAGAGGCATGGACATATATACACTACCAAACGTAAAATAGATAGCTAGTGGGAAGCAGCCGCATAGCACAGGGAGATCAGCTCGGTGCTTTGTGACCACCTAGAGGGGTGGGATAGGGAGGATGGGAGGGAGGGAGACGCAAGAAGGAAGAGATATGGGAACATATGTATATGTATAACTGATTCACTTTGTTATAAAGCAGAAACTAACACACCATGGTAAAGCAATTATACCCCAATAAAGATGTTAAAAAAAAAAAAAAAACTGATTGTCGGGCCGGGTCAGGGAGTATTCACAACAGCCCTCTCTTCCTGTCTCCCAGCTAGTGAAGCAGGAGAGAGAACTCCAGAAAGCGAAAGTAGGTAAAGAGCTAAGCTGTGGGAGCCTGGGAGCTGGGAGAACACCTGCCTCACAGGAAAACACGGGGTCGAGAGAGCCATGGAAGTTGTTTCCAGGTCTAAAAGGCTGTAGTGTCCATGAGGGCTTCCCGATCACCTGGTTTAAAACTGCAGCCCCCTTCCACCCTCCACGCATTCTGCCCACCTTCCCGGCTTTGGTTTCTCCCTGACACTTGCCAGCATTCAGATGTTGTTCATTGTGTATCACTGTCCCCCACACGCTACAGTGTAGGCTCCATGAGTGAGCGCAGGTGACTGATCTGTTTCGTTCGCCATAGAACTCCAGCCCCCAGAACTCTGCCTGCCCCACAGTGCGCGCTCGATAAATAGTTATTGAATGAGTGAAGGAAGGACGATTCCCACCAGAGCCTGTGTGACTTTGCATTACGGTGACGTAGCATACATTGTGGTTGGGGGTCTGCTTTCCAGAGAGAGGGGTTTTCAGTGCAGTGGAATCTGGTGTCGAGGGAAAGAAGTTTGAGACACTACTGCCCTTGAGCTGCTGGGCGGCCTTCAGCCCATCCCTTTACTTCTCTGGGCTCAAGGAACTCACCTGTCTGTCCAGGTATGAATATCTACTGCATAGAGTAGCCGTGAAGCCAGTGTGCCTGGGAATGCAAACACACTTCTAGTTTTCAGTTTGGGTGCCCGGCACATAGGAGGACGCCGAGAAGTCGGCGGTGTTCCTCATCCTGTGTCCACGCCACTGGCGCTGGCCAGGGCAAGCCTAGGCCTCACAGCCCAAAGGGGAGGCCTTGAACTCAGAACTGAGAGCTTTTATCATGGGTCCAGTAAATGAAGTTTCTCATCAAGCCCTTGAAGCCACACAGCAACTCGCCGCCTTTGTCCCCTGCAATTTGCATTCCGTGGTCTGTTATAACTTTCTAAACATCTATTTGTCTTCTCTGTCAGCCCTGTGTTCTCTCTGAAGTGTGAAGTGCTTCCACTCCATTTTGTTTTCCCCTCAAATTTTTATTTTCTGCCTTTTCAGTCTTTGGGGAGTGGAGGGGCTCTTGCAGGAAATCACATTTTCCCTGCCCCAGATTCCTGCCACTCTCGCGCTTCATTGTGTTTCAAGTGTGTGTTTTCAGGGCAAGAATAGAAAAGCCTGTCACAGATCCAAGTCGTGGGGTCTGCTTTCCCAGGGCGTGTACAAGTTCCCCGAGTCGGCCTCCTCTCTGGAGGGAACTGGAGCCTGTAGCTAAGGTGTCAGATCCTGGGGATGGGGTCCAAGGATGCCCGAACAGTGAGAGCCCGTAGAACACCAAATCTATCCCCCTCCCCACCCCAAAGGAGGACAAATCAGGGAAAACAAGACCTCGGTTTAAAACTCTACCTGCTTACCCAGCTGGGACGAAGTGAGAGAGTGGCGTGGACATATATACACTACCAAATGTGAAATAGATAGTGGGAAGCAGCCGCATAGCACAGGGAGATCAGCTCGGTGCTTTGTGACCGCCTGGAGGGGTGGGATAGGGAGGGTGGGAGGGAGGGAGACGCAAGAGGGAAGAGATATGGGAACATATGTATATGTATAACTGATTCACTTTGTTGTAAAGCAGAAACTAACACACCATTGTAAAGCAATTATACTCCAATAAAGATGTTAAAAATAAATAAATGAATAAATAAATAAAAGAAAACCCTACCTGATAAACCTCAGGGCTGGGACCATGGAATTTGGCAGTGTACTCTGATTCCAGGCAGGGACCCGAGGGAAAATGGGCCTCTTGGCTGTTGGATGTTCAAACCAATATTTACAAAATTGATATCGACTTAGAGACATGGGATGTGTTTTGGAAAAGATCACAAACCTCACTGACATGGGGGTTGCAAACCTCACGCCATGGGACTGAAAATCCCCCAGGGTCTCCTTTCGGTACGTTTGATTCTGGGTTAGGGTCACTGCCCCACCATGCCGGCTTGTTTTCCTCTCAGTACCAAGCAGGGGGATACAGAATCAGATCACACGTTGTTCTTGTCTTCAAGGAGATGACAGTCTCTTAGGAAAGACACACAATAACAGTAAAGTCAGTGGTGAAGGGCTGTGCAGTGGTCGGAATTCACCTGACACAGGTGTGCTCCTTCCAGTCGTCAGGTAAACGCCTCTGGAATTAGAGATGCGTTATTGATCTGACATCATGTACGCTTAAAGACAGTGAATGTTTCTTTCTTTACTGCTTGAAATTCCTTCAGAATTGCCTGCTGTTAGAATCAGAATTCCTGTACACGCCAGTGAGATTTTGTACATCGCTGGGCACCCACTAAATTCTTCCAACCACAGGTTTACTCAAGGTGAAGGTTTGTGCTTTTTAGTTTTCAGCAGTTTTAGTGGCACCTTATTAACCTGCAGGCTTGGTGGTTGAGGAGCTGCTCAGGTATCCGTAAGAGTAGTGATACTGGTTACTGCTTATCATTTCTTGTTGCCTGACTCTATGTCAGTTACTGTGCTTTACGAACTTGTCATTTAATTTATCCAATTCACTCAATCAGCAAATAGTCAGGTGTTGAAAATTATTCTGTTCCAGACTCAGGAGCTAAGTGCTATATATAAGTACCTTAAATTCTGATGACCAATAAGAAGTCCTTAGATTCTGTGACCGAGAGAAAAGTCCTATCTTATAGGACCTGAGAATCTTAAAACCCATGACCTAAAGACTTTCACATGAGGAGTCAGGGCTCCAAGAGGTTAAAGCACTAGCGTCTTGCTTACACAGCTAGCACTTGAACCCAGGTGAGTCTCACTCGGCCATGTAGAGGATTCAATGCTGAAACTTTCTGTCATATCTGATCTTTCTGGGCTCACTCTCTCTCTGCCCAGCACTGGGATGACAGTCCTGCTTCTGGGGTCTTTGAGCATCCCAGACCTATGTGACTATTTTGCAGGAATCCTAGAATCTCAGCATTGGGTGAGATTCCCACCCGAGGTGCCCAGTGCAGGAATCCCCTCTGTAGAAACCCGGTCAGCCACTGAGTGGCCCCTCCTGTGACATGGAAGCCCCTCACCTCTACTTTGGGACAGCCCTCTACTCACCTGGGTCCCAATGTTGAGATATTCATTTATTCTTTCACTTGCTTATTCTTCCTTGACTCATCTGCTCTAAGTTGTCAGTCCCCCACTTTGAGAGTATCCACCAGGGTTGAACATACTAATTTAAATGGAGCCTAAACTACTGAGGCACAAGCCAGCCTCCTCTGGGCTAATAGAATAGCCTCCAAGATGGGCCCCATCCTCCAAGGTGGGCCTCTTACTCACTCACTCACTCTTTTCCTCACACAGCAGACCCAGGGAGCTCTGAAAAAGGAATCTGGATCATGCAACTTCCTGATGTTGTTTTTCAAATGTATTTTCCTTTAATGCTTTGAATATATCTATAATAACTCCTTTACAGTCTTTGCTAAATCTGACATTTTTTAGGATATAGATCACGTTTTTCTGGTTTCTTGTTTTGTTTTGTTTTCTTGCATGTCTGGTAGTTTTTGACTGAATATTGTGAATAATATGTTGTACACACTCTGGATTTTGTTATCTTCCTCTGCAGAGTGTTGTTTTTTTATTTTAATAAGTAGTTCAGTTATTGGCTGATCACCTTAAACTTCTATAGGTTCACCTTTGTTTTCTAGTGTGGATCTGTGGAAATCCCAAGCTGTTTCCCAAGCTCCTCTAATTTGCTGGGAGTGGATAGGACTTAATGGGATTCTGAACTCTGTCTCCCCAGTAGATCTTGCCAGGGCTTGGCTTTAGGCTTTATGAGGATGGAGCTAGAGTAGTGATTACTCTAGAGTGATGGCTCTCAACCAGGGAAATTTTGCCTCCCAGGAGACACTTGCAAATGTCTGCAAACAGTATTGATTGTTACAACTTGGGGGGTTACTGGCATCTAGTGAGTAGAGGCCAGGGAGGCTGTTAAACATTCTACAATGTACAGGACAGCCCCTGCAACAAAGAATTACGGGTCCCAAACGTCCATAGTGCCACAGTGTAGAAACCCTGCTTTAGGACATGGTTCTTCCCTCTAATGGAAGGTCTTTCTGTGTCTCAGCCAGGTACCAAGGGTGAACACTTGGTGTTGGCCAGATCTGTCTACTCGGGCAGGGAGGGAGCCCCGATCCCCTGGCGCTGCTCTTTCCCTGGCGGCATCTGGCCTCTAGTGTCTCTTGCATTTTCAACCCCAAGCGGTGCTATCTGGGAAGTCTTGGTGGTCTCACCCTGGATGTTTACATCAGCCACAGCCTCGTGGGAACGTCCACGTGGACATCTGGGGCATCCGCTCTGCACAGTTCCCCCTTTCCTGTGCCCCACACTGCAGATTCCAGCTATTTCAGCTGCCCTGCTCTCTGGCCCTGCCTGGTCAGCTTGGCGGGACTGTGTGTTCTGCTTGGCTCTAGTTGCTGTCCCCGGGCAGAGGGCTCAGCACACCCCTCTTGGATCTTCCCATCTCTCAGGGGTAGCAGTCTTGCCCTGCGTGTTATCTACTGCCTGAAAATGGTTATATTTTTGTCTGCTCTGGTAGTTGCTTATGGCAGGAGGGCCATTCCTTACCAGTCCCTCAGGACCAGAAGCAGAAGTCTGACCCTCCTGCTTACAAGCCCTAGCAGCTTCCCCTTGCATGAGGATTAAAATCCAGACTGCTCACCGTGGCCGAGGCTGAGGAGCCCTCAGTGGCCTGGCCCCATGTCCCACGTGGCGCTGGGCATCCCAGGCTCTTTCCTACCACAGACCCTGTCTGTCTGGGCCACTGCCCCATCAGATATTCCCGTGTCCAGCTCCTTCTCACCCTGCAGGTCTCCGCTTCAGAGTCCTCTCCGACCAGCTGCGCTCAAGCATCCCCACTAAACCCCGTGACTTTAACCAAGCCCCTGTTTTATTTTATTCATGGGGCTGGTGGCTCTCTGAAGCAATCGCGTGTTCATTTGTTGAAGCCTCACTGTTAGCCTCCCTTAATTAGCATGTGGACTCCCTGGCACCTGGCACAGAGCCTAGCATATGTTAGGCTTCCCGTCAATACTGGATGAGTAGGTGGGTGGATGGGTGAGTGGGTGGGTGGATGTCATATGGTGGTTTAGATGAAGGACTGCTAACAGAGGAGAACAGAATTATTTCCAATTATATGTCCCAGAGAAGATTTTATGAAACAAGTAGCCTTTCATTTCATCCTTGAAGGATGGAGAAGGGAAAGCTATCTGGAGATAAGCAAAGACCAGAAAGTCTATATATACGAAGGCAATGGTAAGAAGTTCAATGTGGCTACAGGATAGGTTTTGTGACGGGGAATCACAGGAAATAAGGTTGAGACAGTTGACTGAGACCCCTCCATCTGGGAGCATCATGTGTCAAGGCCAGAGAGCTGAAGATTTCATCCAGTGGTCGGTAGGGAGCTGTCGAGCATTTCGGGGCAAGAGGTTGACCGGCATGAACAAAGCTGTAACGTCAGAAGATTATGCAGACAAGAGAGGCTCAGCAGAGCTTGCCATCAGAGAGCTTTAGAGTCAAACGGAGCTGCATTTGAGTGCCTGCCTCTCCCTCACCCACTGTGTGACCTTGAGCAAGTGACTCACTCTCTCTGACACTCGGTTTCCTCTCTTGTAAGCCTCTAGCAGGCAGGGTCCCATCTTTTACTCGTCTCCTGTGCCCTCGTAGATATGGTACGGCTAGATGAAACAGCACAGGGGAACTTCTCCAGGTGCATAGAAAGAGCGAGAAAATAGAGTATGTTTGGAGGTGAAGAGGGAAGAAGCAGAGATACGTACCAGATGCCTTGATGTGGGGGAGAGGGGAAGCTTTGGCATGTCATAGGGGATATGAGAAGCAGCTCTCCAGCTGTGATGTCACAGGTGTATGGGCAGGTGTGGCTGGAGTTAGTGCCATTGTGTGAGTTTGTCTAGCTACTTGCAGAAGCCCGAGAGGCGCTACAGAGAAAAGAGACTGATGTCAGCAGACATTCGGGATGCACCTACTGTGTGCAAGTCCTGCCCATGGGGTGGAAGTATGAGGGATGAGTCAGGCACTGGTTTGACCCTTGAGATGTCACCAGGAGTGGCCACAGCTGGGGCTGGTGAGAGCCACAGAGAGTGAGGACTCCAGCTCTACAGCACAGGAGAGGAGCAGCTGCAAGCCCGTCTCCAGGGGTTCTTAGGCCAATGTTTTAGAATTCCAGTCTTACGTTTATTCATCCGGCAAGTATCACTGAACACATACTGTATGCCAGGTATTGCGCCTGGTCTTTGCTTTGAAAATGAATCAACAGAAATGTACAAAGTATCCACTCTTGCCAGACATTTGCTGGGCTCTGTGGGAGTGGGGTGGAGGGGTGGATGAGCGATATATTCTAGGACAGGAGTTTTTTCATTGGGGGAGGGTCTTTGGCCACGCCTCCCCAAAGTTATATATAAAATATTGTATATTAAGCATGTTCTTTTTCAATTAATAAACTTTTTTAAAGCAGTTTTAGCTATACAGAAAAATTAAGCAGAAAATACAGAGTTCCCATATATCTCCTCTCCCCTAGTCCCACTTTTTCCCTGTTATTAACATCCTATATTTCTGTGGCGCATTTGTTAAAATTGATGAGTCAGTATTGACACATTATTACTGCAGTATTTACTAAATAAGTCTGTTGTTTACATTAGGGCACACTCTTTGTGTGGTGCAGGCTATGGGTTTTGACAAATGCATCATCCAGCATTATGGTATCATACAGGAAGGACAGTTTCACTGCCTTAAAGTTGCTGCACTAGGCATCCCTCCTCCTTCCTCACCAAACCCCTGCCAACCACTGATCTTTACTGTCTCCATAGTTTTGCCTTTTCCAGAATGCCATACATTATGTAACCTTTTCAGATTGGCTTCTTTCACTTAATAATATGCATTTAAGGTTCTTGCATGTCTTTTTGTGTCGTGATAGCTCTTTTCTTTTTATCCCTGCGTAATATTCTGTTGTCTGCATGAAGCACAATTTGTTTATCCTTTCAGCTATTGATGGACATCTTGGGTACTTCCAAGTTTGATGATTGTGAGTAAAGCTGCTATGAATATCTGTGGGCAGGTAGTTCGTTAGCATCTTTTTCTTAAAAAGAGTCCATTCACCCCCAACAGAGATCCCTGTTCTTGAGCTTTCAACCAAAGCTGCAGGTACAGTGTGGGGTCCCAGCAGACTGCTTGGATTTCATGGCTCGTCTGCTTACTAACTGTGTAACCGCAGGCACATTACTTAGCCTCTCTGTGCCTTGATTTCCTCATCTGTAAAAAGGGTTGTTGTGAGGATTAAATGAGATAATGCTCATTCATTGTGTGCATGGCATTGTGTCCAGCACATAGTAAATGCTCAGTAAATGTTAGCTGTTATTTTCTTTAAGAGATGAATATGCCTTTAATTTTATTGACCAAAACTTCAGGCATTTTTGTGGTGCTACATCGTATGAACTTGTTAACCTATCTTGTTCTCACAGAATATGCTTTTAAACGCCTTGAGAGAACAGATACAGATGTTAACGTAAGCTATTATGCTAGCTGTCATCGTACATGTAGGCAGAGCTAACTGACATTTCGAGAAGTCTAAAACCTTATGACTCCAAGTGTGGTCCCCAGACCAGCAGTAGCATTAGCCTTATTTGGGAGTTTTTAATAAATGCAGATTATCAGGCCCCATCCCCAACCTGCCCCATCAGAGTCTGCATCTCAGCAACATCTTCACTGGTTTTACAATGTGGGAGTTTGAGGAGCACTGGTCTAGGAGCATTCAGGTCTGGCTGAGACGTATCAGACACATCAGTGAAGGCTGTGGTCGGGGAGGAAGAGGTCCTGGGGCCAAGTAAGGTGAGCAAGGTTTTCCCGGGTGTTGGGGCCACCTACCTGCTCTCGCTCATGTTCCAGGGCAGAGGGTGGGAGAGATCACTCTGGGAATTCCTGTACCCCTCTCTCTCAGGATCATTTGAGAATGGAATGGATCCCTTCAGGGATCGCCCACCCTCTAAAACTACACTGTCCAGCACAGGAGCCACAAGCCATATCTAACCATTTAAATTTAAAGTCGTTGAAATTAAAGTCAATATTCCGTTCCTCAGGTTCAAGAGTCAGATTTCAGATGCTCAATAGCCACGTGTGGCTGGTTCCTCCCATATCGGACAGAGCAGGTATAGAATGTTTCTGTCATTGCAGACCGTTCTGCTGTACTTTTGTGCTCTAGAGGGATAAAGCCTCAAGAAGCAGAAGAGTCTGTGGAAACTCAAACTCCAAACGCACCGGGTGCCAAGTGAGCCCTGGCTCTCTGAAGGCATGCTGTTGGCATTGTGGGTTTCTTTCCTCTACCCCTTAGGGGCCTGGTTATTTCCAGAAGAGTTCAAAGAATGCACATTGAAGAATCAGGACCAGAACTGTGGCCACAGCTGTCTTGGGCAGAGTGGACTGCAGTGGAGTTCCACCCAGTGACATGCCGAGGAGGCTGCGCTAGCTGCATTTGCAGTGGCCCCAGGACGGGAGGAAAGGGTCTTCCCCCAGAGCAGTGGGAAGACAGAAGACGCAGGTGCCCAGTTAGTCAGAGTGGCTCTTAACTAGCTTTTTTCTCTTTCTGAGCAAGAAATACCACGGGACACAAATTTCCCTCCAGCTTCCACACTCTCCCCATCCTTGTTATTGTTTTCCACCCCTTTTTAATTCTGCTTTATTACTGTATAGAGTTGATACTTATTCGGATTTTACAACGTGTTTACTGATTTCTTTGCTTCCTGTTATTTTTACTCTTTTCTAATAGATTAAACTTCTTCTTGTTGGAGTACATCCTTTAGTAGTTCTTTCAGCAAAGGCCTTTGGGAACTGAGCTCTCTTAGTTCATACTTGAAAAGGTATTTATTTCACTGTCACCCTGGAATGGGAGTTTAGCTGGGTATGCAATTCTAGGACAGTAGTTTTAAAGTGTCAGTTTAAACTTGGATGCCCACTTGGCAGGAGCACCGTGTGATCATACCCATACCTGAGATTTCCATATCGAGTCCTGGGCTGAGGGGCAGAGTTTTCTGACACCTCATTCACCATAAGACAATCCCTTTCTGGCTCCTAGGTTTTTGCAGTAATCCCACTCAGTTTCTGGTCATGCCCAGGGCCTGGAATCTTTTTTTTTAAATAATTTGTTTTATTGAAGTATAGTTGATGTACAGTATTATGTAAGTTACAGGTGTACAATATAGTGACTCACAATGTAGTGATTTTTAAAGTTTATACTCCACTTATAAAATACTGGCTGTATTCCCTGTGATGTATAATATATCCTTGTAGTTTATTTTATATATGATAGTTTGTACCTCTTAATCTCCTACCCCTGTGTTGCCTCCCTTCCCTCTCCCCACTGGTAACCACTAGTTGGTTCTCTATATCTGTTAGTCTGTTTCTTTTTTGTTATAGTCATTAGTTTGTTATATTTTTTAAATTCCACATATAAGTGCTATCATACAATATTTGTCTCTGTATCATATTTTAGATTCCACATATAAATGATATCATGGAATTATTGTCTTTCTCTGTCTGACTTACTTCACTTCGTATGATCATCTCTAGGTCCATCCATGTTGCTGCAGATGGCATTATTTCATTCTGTTAATGGCTGAATAGTATTCCATTGTATAAATGTACAACATCCTCTTTATCCATTCATCTGTTGATGGACACAGGTTGCTTCCATATCTTGGCAATTGTAAATAATGCTGGTATGAACATTGGGGTGCATGTATCTGTTCGAATTCGTGTTTTTGTCTTTTTCAGATACATACTCAGGAGTGGAATTGCTGGGTCATATGGTAGTTCTATTTTTAGTTTTTTGAGAAACCTCCATACCGTTTTCCACACTGGCTGCACCAATTTACCTTCCCGCCAACAGCATGCAAGGGTTCTCCTTTCTCTACATCCTCACCAACGTTTGTTATTTGTGTTTCTCTTGGTGGTAGCCGTTCCAACCGGTGTGAAGTTATAGCTCATTGTGGTTTTGATTTGCATTTCCCTGGTGACGAGTGGTGCTGAGCATGTTTTCCTGTGCATGTTGGCCATCTGCATGTCCTCTTTGGAAAAATGTCTTTTCTGCCCATTTTTTAATTGGGTTGTTCGGTTTTTTTGATGTTGAGTTGTATGAGCTGTTTGTGTATGTTGAATACTAAGCCCTTCCTGGTCATATAGTTCGCAAATATATTCTCCCATTCAGTAGGTTTCTTTTCATTTTGTCGATGGTTTCCTTTGCTTTAAAGCTTTTATGTTTAATTAGGTCCCATTTATTTATTTTTGCTTTTATTTCCTTTACTTTAGGAGACAGATCCAAAAAAAATACTGCTGTGATTCATGTCGGGCAATGCTCTACCTGTGCTTTCCTCTAGGAATTTTATGGTTTCCAGTCTTAAATTTAGATCCTTAATCCATTTTGAGTTTATTTTTGTACATGGTGTTAGAGAGTATACTGATTTCATTCTTTTACGTGTAGCTGTCCAGTTTTCCCAGCACAAGTTATTCAGGAGACTGTCTTTTCTCCTTTGTGTGTTCTTGCCAGGGCCGGAAATCTTAATTCTGTCCTTGGGAAGGAATTTAAATTCTAGATCCTCAGGTGTCTCTCTACTTGGATGTCCCCATGGGTTGCTGGGTCTATTCCTAGTCTTCATCTTTTAGCTTTGACTCTCATTTCTGGCACCTGGAAGAATTTTCTATCTCCCTTTCCAGACAGGTTATGAATTTTCAATATCTGTTACATTTCATAATTATTTGTTTTCTGTATCTCTCATAAAAATATGTTGGACCCTCGGTATTTGCTTTTCTTCGTCTGCTGGTCTTGAACATGACATACTGAATGTTTAAGCAGGAAATTAATATTAAAGGAAGTATCCCTGGGTGCTTCATTCAACAGTTCAGTTTTGTTCATAAAGTCATATGTTTGTGGTGATGATTTCATATTCCACACTATCCATGATTATGTTTTCTGACAGTGAATTTGTCTCTAGCACATGGAGTAAAATCATATTCGTCAAGGTTTTTGACAAAAAGCCCCCTGGGCCCCATTTATTTGCTGTTTTAACAAATTTGAGAGTCAGTTTCTAGATTCACCTTCTTCTTTTGTGGACAAGTTGCTGAGTCCCAGAGAGAGGACATGACTTACCCACAGCCACAGCTGGGGGAGAACAGGATGAGGACATAGAACCTCCAGTTTGAAACATCTATTATCTTTCCACCCCTTGAGCCTGTTTCCCCAACTATGAAATCAAGAGGTTAGAGCAGACATGGAATAAGGTCCTGACTCACTAGCTTTGTAACCTTGAGCAGGTCACTTAACCTCTCTGGGCTTCTGTCTTTATAAGCCCGACCCTCTCCACCTCGGGTGACTGCTGAGAGTACCAGTGGGGCTGACCTGTACGACAGAGCTCTGAGGAGCACAGGGCTGCCGAGAGGTGCACGCCGTTCTTTTCTGGAAGATGCTAAGACTGCCTCCCGAGATACCTCCTTGGTGAGGAAGGCGCATGCTTTGCGAATGCAACATATTCTGATGATTTCTGACCCAGCACAAATGGGAGCAAGGAGAGCAAGGCTTTCCTCTGTCTGCGAGCAGCAAGGTGACGGGGCTTTGATACATCTGAGTTTGCTGGGGACTGGGACTTTTGATGCTGAAAACTCACTGGTGTGTGAATCTCATGTTCCGCCTGCCTCACTTCTCGTGTGCGAGCAAGAGCTGAAAAGACCCTCAGGGCCAGTCCTGAGTCCTGCGTGACGTTCACAAAGAGGGTGGGAGCTGCTCCGGCTCCTTGATGAGCGCTGAGAGACACCCCACTTGGCTCAGCTGCTCCCTCCGTGCCGTTCCCACCCTCTCCTGCCTGCAGGAGGTACTGTTGCCCAGTGGGAAACTCCTAGGCTCAGGATCAGGGGACCCAGCTCCATCACTGACCTTGAAGGGTCGTTGTGCCTCCTTGTGCTGAGTTCCCTCAGCCATAATGAGGGCATCAAGTAAAATCACTGGTTTTCAATCTTTTCACGATCAATGACCCTTGACTTTTCTTTCTCCCCTTAGGACCCATTCTGGGCTATTTCATACTGACAGGAAGTTCCTATTAGCGGTTGTATGTGTATGATTAATAAAGGAGCCAGAGCCCAGGAATTAATCTTTAAAATGTCCTTCTACGAAAGTTAGACCCAGAGATTGGAGATGATTTATCTATGAGCATGTGAATATTTTTATGTTATAAATCACCCACATGTCTCCAAGGTTATAGATGATAGCACATTAAGAGTTCTCAAGGCCATGTAAGTAAGTGGGGGAAGAGGGTTGGATGAATGCCATTCTAAGCAAATACGTGATTAACATCCTTGGGGGCTTAATCCAAACTACACGGGCTCACCACCCAAGACTACCCTTCCAGAACATAGACAGCATCTCTTTCAACCATACCTCCCCCATGGGGGCTTCCATGCTGCCCAGCACCCAGTACGTGCTCACTAAACACCTGTTGTAGAATGCCATCATCTCAGCGCTAGGCTCCTGCCCAGAAAGGGGCTGCCATGATGATTGTTTATACCTCGAAATAGGTGACAGAGTAGAGAAGACACAAAGGGAGGAAGAAAGTAAATGTTCTCTAAGAGAGACAGATGAGGAAAACACATTGCAGACACGGACATCTTAGTGAATGCCTCAGAGACAGAGCATCAAATGTATCCGTGAAACCGTGCAGAGGGCGACGGTGGGGGTGGGTGGGGGTGTGTGCCCTTGTGCCTTCTTGGTCACCACTCCTGAACCTCTCTTGAACCCTGGAGGATTGTTCCACCTCAGCCTAAAAGGAGTTGTGGCTGACAGTGAGGTTTAAGCCCTGCTCAGATAAATCCACAAATCACAGCTGGAGGATTTAAAGAATTCAAATGTGTTTTTAATCTTTGAGGTGAGGTCAAGGAGACTTGTGAATCCCAGAAGACTCCGAGATTTCTGGTCGCTGACTGAACGCTGGGTTTGGCCCCTGACTGTCACCTGGGCAGAGCTACGATTTCCTCAGTTTAGTCCCCACCGACGCGCTCGTGAGGTACCGGCCACAAAACACACATCTTCTCCCGACGTGTCCCTGGGAAGCGTGTCCCTCCCCCTTGGCGATTATGGACCCATCTCCGCAGTGAGTCCACAGTTCCCACTGCTGGATGGGAGCGTCCTCTCCAGCATCCTGTTGGTCCTACCTGCCCAGGGAACACTCACATACTACTCGCTACCTAGATTCCGCCATCAACGTTTTGCTGTGTTGGCTTCATCCCAGACCTTCCCAGGACTTGTGTCTATCCATCCATTTTATCTCTTTGGATACATTTCAGAGTAAGTTGCAGACATTGGCACACTTCACTCCCCAAAGACTTCAACATTCATGTCTTGATTTATTTTTAAACTGGTCATTCTGTCATTCTTGGTTTTGTTGCTCAAGCAGATGCCCAGGGACGTCACTGAGAGAGGCGTGAGGAGTGAGGACAGTCCCTCTGTCAGGTGGCTTTGCCCAGAGCCGAGGCCAGCCTCCTGTAGCATCACTTGGGAGGGAGTGTTGTGGCGGCCTGTCTTGTCTCCCGTGCGTGCTCACGTGAGGTTCGCCATCGCTCCTGTTTTCTCACCCTGCACGACCTTGACGTGCGTGGTCAGGAAGACGGCCTCGCAGCTCATGGGTGGGGGGCAGCCTGCCATATTGTGACGGTCGTGCACGCACACAGTCTCTGGACCTGCTTCTGCCCTCTTCCTGGGCACTCTGGGCTTGCTGCTCTGTTAGTCAGCCTCCCGAGCATCTGGTATCGTTGAAGGCTGTCACCTCTCCGTTCAGATGAGCAGAGGAGGGGCAGTGTGGAGCAGATGGCTATGTGACCGTGAAGGCTGGCAAGGACGTGGGGTGGGAGTGGGCGGTGGAGGGAGAATTTGTGAGCGGACACAGGCAGGTCCGTGGATGTCAAGCACCGCATCCCCTGGGATGTGGGCCTGGGAGGAGCAGAGACTCGGGTGATAGGCTGGTCGCCTGGGGCTCTCTCCTCTTGGTTGAGATGGTGGAAGTCTATTGGGGAGATTAAAGGGAGGAATTTGGGGTCAACAAGTCTGGGTTTGGGTCTTCCTCCTACTGGCTGCCTGATCCAGGGCCACTTCTATAGCCTCTCTGGGCCTCTGTTTCCTGGCCTGTAAGTGGAGATAATAACAGCATCTGACTTGAGGTGTGGCGAGGACCACATGAGACGAACAGTCAGCTTCGTGAGCCCCCAGCAGAGAGGGAGTCTGCAAGGGCTTGGGATCCTGGATTTCTGTGGCTGAGATGATTAAGGAACCCACCCACCTTCTTTTTTCAGGAGCAAGAGTGTCTTTGCATCCCCAGGCGATGCTCACACAGGCAGCCATGAAGGCCCACACAGCCTCAGCGGGTTTCCCCTTTGTTCTCGCTCCTAATGCCACCCGGAGGCGATGGCCCCAGGGAGACAGAGAGGTGCCCTGAGGCCTTCAGAGCCCCGCTCCCTGAGGTTTGTCTGTGGGCTTGGGGGAGGAAGGAGGTGTGACTGAGAAGGAGGCTTGTTGGGCAGCTGTCGGGGCAGTTCTGAGCCTCTGCAAGGGGGCCAGCGTCCTGCCCCTGGTGGAGCTTTCATAGCAGGTGGGGGAGGCGGCGGGGCTCTGGGACCAGCCCCTGACTGTGCCGAGAAGAGCTGACTTTTCTTCTGCTTACCCTCCTGGGACACACCTACACAGCCCCCAGACCCTTCAAAGATTCTTCTCAAGCCGGAAGTCATGAGCCATCTGTGGCCACTCAGCCCCTCCCACTGGATGAGCAGTTACTGTGAGCCGGGTGCCAGCATGCGCTCTACACACACTGAGTCTTGTCTCCAGAACCCCCTGGAGCTGTTGTTCTTCCCATTGTGCCCACAAAGAAACTGAGGCTCGAGGAGTGACCTCCTTGAAGTCGCCCAGCAGAGCTGGCACCCAGCCAGATCTGTCTGACTCTGTGTGACCAGGGAAGGCACTTGGCTGACTTCCTTTCCTCACATACACTTGCTAGATTGCTAGCCTCTGAGCAGGGGATCAGCGTTCTGAATTATCTCCGTATTGGCCATGCCTGGCAGATACATATGGTGCTCAGAAAACGTTGTTGAGGGGAATTGACCCACTGACCATCAAGTTTCTTACCAGCAGAAAACCTCAGAGATCTTCTGCCCTAACTTCCAAGGCAATGCAAGAATCGCATCCCCAGCTCTGCTTGGTTACCTCTACTAACAGGGAACTCATCCCAGGACTGGGGGTCTCAGCCAGGGAGGAAGCTCTTCCATTGTTGACTGTGACTGACCTCCCCACCCCTCCCCCGCCACCATGGCTCCCCTCTGGGAGGCTGCTCCGGGCCAAAATTTGAGCACTTTGCCTTGCCCCAGTCAGAATTATTTTCACGTGGACTTGAGTAGCATCTTCTGCATCCACCGTGTGGCTACCGTAGGTATTTTCCCAGCTCAGCCAAAGACGAAGTGATGAATGAAGTACCAGCTGTCTGAATCCATGGGATTCAGGAAGGAGCGTTCCATCCCCTCTCTCAGTCCTTAGCGTTCCCACTAGGAAACTCCAGACAGTCCTTTCTTTTCCCTACCTCCAGGCCTTTGCTTATGCCACTTACCTCCAGCCTTCCAGGCCAGGGCAAGTACCAAAAATCCATTGAAAGTGTGAATCTCCATGAGCATGGTGGTGTTCTCCTTCTTGCTTTTGTAAAGACTCTCTGCCCTGTGCATTTGACTTGAAGTTTGTTCGTAATGTGGGTAGGAGCTTAAATTCCGTGGTGTTACAGTGTCTTCCTAGGCTTTCAAGACTGTAGGATTGAAACACCCCAGCAGAAAACCCCAAGGAAAATGAGTCACAGCTGACCCCCAAACATATCCTTGCTATGTAGGTCTGCGGTGTACATCACTGTCAGGTTTTAACTCGCTTACCAACTCTGACAGGTGGTGGACTTTTTCCACCATAGCTGGGGGCAAAAGGACTGTGTGGTTGATTAGCAATGCCTGCCACGGGCAGGAATGATAGGTGGGATTGATCAGTAATGTCTGCCATGGACAGGAATAGGGATGGGATGTACATGCCATATATTTGTCATCTCATTGCATTCCAGTTTCCTTATTTTGAAGATTAGAAAACTGAGGCCAGGAGGAAAGAAAGAACTTTAGGGAAAACATAGGAACTTTCGGGACAACCTAGAATTGCAACCAGGTGTCCTGACCCTCTCAGTCTAACACACTGTCCACTTGGCCTGGTAGCTAGGATTCTGCATAAGCCTTGAATTCCCCATCCCTATGTGCTGGAGACTAAGCAGATGTGGCATTCAATACATATTTTTTGAGTGCTGACAATGTGCAAAGTGCTGGGGAATGCATCAGTGAAAAAACGGAACTTCCTGCGCTCCTGGCACTTCTGTTCTAGCTGGGGGGAGACAGACAAAAATCAACGAACATAATGATGTCATTAAATGTATTGACTTCTCTGTCTCCGGGCAGACTCAGAGGCAGCTGCCTTCACCAGCCATGGCTGCTTGCTGTTTTGTGTTCCTCTTGAGGAAGTCCCTTCTCTAGGCTGGAGTATACACCACTGCTTGGCTCTCCCAGGGCCTGGAGCCTCCTTATGTGCCCTTTCTTTCCCTGGCTCTCTGCCTCTGTACCAGCTCCATGGTTCTTAGGAGAGAAGTGATTAAGGCGGGAGATGACAGGTTTCATTTCCATCTCAGTGCTTGCTCGGATGACACAGGAGAACGCACCTGCTTGGGGCTCGGTTTGGCCCGGAAGACCCTGGCCTTGTGTTCCCAGCAACGGCAGCTGGGTTCTGCAGCCCCACCGCTGAGGCCAGCTCAGACTCCCCTGCCTCACTGGTTCTCCCAGAAGAAGAGGTGGGACCACTGCCCAGGGGTCATTTAGTAACACATCGGGGAGTAATTCTGGTTTCCTCTATGACGGGGGCACCTCTGGCATTTAGAGAGTGGGACTGGGTGATGCTAAACCTCCTACAATGAACAGGACCGTCCTGCACAATGAATGTCCTATCCAGAAGGCCAGTTGCACCCTCTTAGAGGAACACTTTAGGGGGAAGACCTTGCCCTAAAATGTAGCCCCCAAGGCCGTGTGGACAGTCCCGGGAACAGCGCAGGACCAAGAACGTGCTGTCTCCAGGCCTTGCTCATGCCCTCCATTGCTCCAAACCTCCTCTCTTTAGCCCTTTAGTAAAATGGGGCTCCACTGTCTCATGCGATGGTTTAAGGGGTAGACGCGCATGGCCCCAGGATCCTATCACATAAGGCAGGGAGGTCACTGCCATCAGCCCAGTGCCAGCAACTGCCCGTCCACTCCCTCCACACTCTGTGACCAGGACACAGCTGTCCAGCCTCCGGGCAAAGGCCCAGCACCGTGACCCCGCTCCCTGCTCCACACAAAGGGGCCACCGGGGTCAGCCGACACACCCAGGCTCCCCTCACCGCCCACGGTGCAACCCTTCAGCCCAGTGACACTTTGCTGGCAGGGCCTCTGGGCAAGGCTGGCTGCCCGGGGAAGGGCTGGCACCAGAGCCAGAGGCTGCAGAACATATTTCCAGTGGAGCTTGCAGGCCAAGAGCTTCTGCCCCTTCCCACCACTGTTCCCGCTGGCCCTGCCCGGCTGCCCAGCACATTAGCATTTAAATATATCCAGAATCGGCTCCCCCAAAGCCCTCTCCCCTCCCTGAATGCACCAGGGAGGGAGCACTTGAATCCTCCTGCCTCGACTCCCTTCCTCATAATGGCCATACTGCATTCATCAGTGTCTGTATGTGGCATTAGCTGAGCGGAGAAGAGAGGGCGCCTAGCAACCCAGAGGGGGCTGTGAAAGAGGTGGGAAGGAAGTGATATTCATGTAATCATTCACTTCTACAAAAGCCGTTGTCAGGTACACACTGGAAACACAGCTGTTGTATTATTCTCCTAACCTACTTTTAATCTTCTGAGACTATTTCCCAATACAAATGGCCAAAAGAAAGAGCTTAATTCAGCTATTTTCTGCCGGGCCATATACGTTATGTTTTCACCTCAGTGGAAGGCTCTGCTTACAAAAGTGGTGTTGTGTGTGTGTTTGTGTGTCTGTGTGTGGCTGTCTGTCTGAAAAGAAAATGTTAAAGAAAGAGAAGGCTGTGGGTCATGAGCCCAGGACGGCCACCAAGCCCTGTCCTGGCTACTTGGATCCGAGAGCCAGACGCCGCGTGTGCTGTTGGGTCTGGAGGTTTTAGCATCTTCTTGGCAGGGCAAGGAGCACAGGAGCAGTGGGGTGCTGGCTTCCTCCGCCCCTCCCTGTTGTACCCTAGCTCACGGCCCTAAGGGCGGGTGACTCTGCTTTAGTGATGGACGGTGGCCGCATTTGGTACCGCTCAGAAATCTGATTAGTTCACCTGGTAGGGAGGGGGCTGGGATGGTGGGAAAGACCTGGGAGCCTGTTTTCATAACATGTACAGTGGAGAAGCTACCGTACATGCTGTGTATAGCGTTAGCCACATGAGAAGTGGAAAAGCATTAGCCACCAAAAGGAAGCAGATTAAGGGAGCTGTACCAGGTACCCCCTTACGTACTTTATGTTCATTGTATCTTTCTTTTGTGAACAAGGAAGTTGGGGCTCAGAGAAGTGAAGGAACTTGCCCAGAGTTGCACAGCAGGTAAATGGCAGTGCAGGGCTCCAGCCTGGGTCTACCTGACCCTGAAGCTCATGCCCTTTCCATGAAGCCCCAGAGAGGTGCAGAACCAGGCACTGGGGAAAAGCCCAGGTTTGATATAGTCCCCTTCATATGATGCTCCAGTGCCTTCTCCCCAAGGCGGGCCAGGTTCCGGAGGTTTTGTCCCTAAGCCCAAGGGGACTCCTCACACAGTGGCCAGTGCGTACAGCTCTCCAAAGCGAAATAGACAACAAGCTCCCCCTCTCTGGGTGTTAGTTTTTTATCCATAAAAGGGAGATAATAATTGCACTGATCTCAACAGTTAGTCTAATATTTGTGAAGTGTGTAGAACAGCCCCTGCTGTGTCATCGGTGCTTCCAAAGGTGAGCAGGTGCTCTGATGACCGGCTCCTCTCACTGGTGCTTTCCTGGCAGGATGGGTTAACGCTGCGTTTGTCAGAGACCTCAGAGCATCAGTGCAGCAAACGCCATCTCCTCCAGGGCACAGGGACAGATGGACCAGGCCCACCTGCTGGCGCCAGCTTTGATCCCTGGCAGAGTTGCTGCCCTTCTGCTCTGACTGGCGGCTCTTTGTCGACATGAAAGCACATTTCTGGGGGATCTTCTTTCTGTAGCCCGTGCTGCCTTAAGACACTGCAGCAGGTCACATCTGCAACTGCCCCTTCACAGAGCAGGGCCCCGGCCCCGCTGCCCCACGCCCCTGCCTCTCACCATCCGCCCACTTGCTCGTCTCCACCAGATGCCGTGTTCCAGCCTATCTGCCCGTGTTTGTGGCCTGTCTCTCCTGCTAGAAGGTAGTAAGCTCCCTGAGGGCAGGAGCTCCTGGAACTTTGCCTGGCACACAGTGGACACTTGGTGCTTGTGCACCGTGGGGAGAAAAGGGAAAAGAGGCTTTTTTCTTCTCCTCCAGATTTGTGAGGACCGGTAGATCCTGAGAAGGGATTCACATGGACTAAGTGCCTGCTGTTGGAGCTCACGGCTGGGTTTCTGAGCACTTCCTCAGGGCTCTCCAAGAGCTGGGCTCTGTGCTGAGTACTTGTTTCACACACATCATCTTATTTAATCTTCTGTGCGCAAGAGAAGGAGGGAGGGGCTCACCACTATGCACACTGACCCTCTCCCAGGTCTCCCCAATCAGGGTAGTCTCTTCTCTCCAAGGGGTGAGAAAAAGATGTGACGCTTTTGCCCTCGAGCTTCTAGGAGATTAGACATTCTACATATGAGGTCAAAGGGGGAAGAGGGAGAGAGGACAGGCGTTTTCCGTGTCCCCCCCGCCAACGGCTGTCTCTAACCTGGGCGTGATGATGCCCACCCCAGGGCAGTCACAGGATGTAGGACGATGCCTTGTGCGCTCTAAAGTGCTGTCCGTGTGGACAGGGGCAGTGGGTACTAAGCGTCCATCTTGACAGTGTAGCTCCTGAGCTTGGTAGGGAAGAGTGTGTCCTGGTCCGTCCGTCCTTCCTTGCTTCTCCCGGCTGGGCCCCACCAATCCAGTTGGGAAGGAGGGTTACACCCTGATCCATTGCTTTCTACACCTACTGTGCACCAGGGCTCATCGGAACAAGTTGGTCTGAAAGCAGTGAAGTCGCCCCAGAGCTAGGAGGGCAGGACCACTTCTCTTCCAAAGGGACTCTGCTCCCTGGTTCCCATGCACATCTGTCCTCCAAACCTCTGAATGTGGACGGCCCCTGCCACGCAGCCAGAACGCCCCCCATTCATTGCTGCAGAACATGGGGAGCGATCCGTTTCTCAGCTACTGACCCAGCTTCCTTAGGGTTTGTTCTGTGGAGACTGTTTTCTCTTCAAATTCTCTTGAGAACTAGGAAGGCCTTTCTCCACTGAGCTGCCCCCTTTATGGCGTCCTGGGAGATGCTGGTCAGTGGGGCTCAGTTGCCTGGTCTTCCTTTCATGGAGGTGGGGTGGTTTTTGTCTTGTTGACCTCACAGCCACAGAGCTGTTTAAACCCCTGCCGAGAGTCCAGGCCTGCGCAGTGCACCAGGAGGCCCCAGCTTTTCTCTTTAAAATGTGGAGCCAGAACGCCTGGGGTTCAAACCTGACTCTGTCCCTTGTTAGCTGTTTTACCGTCTATGGATCGCTTCCTCTTCTCTAAAGATGGAGGTGACAGTACTGCCTAGTGAGATGGTTGTGTCAGTTATGAGATGGTTCCATGAAAGCCTTGCGTACACGGTAGGTTTTCAACAAATGGTGACTCAAGATTCCCACTTCCTAAGGCATCACCAAACTGGTAGAAGGTTCATGAATGTCCTGTTGGCCTGTTTTATTAGCCTCTCTTTGCAAATCATTCTGTCAAATCGTTCCAGTGGCCACCATGATCTAGTTTGATCTCTGGGTGTTTGTGGAATTCCTAGTTGAAGAAGGAAATCGCCTTAGGTGAAAAAGACTTGGGATAATGCCTGTAGCAGAGGCAATGCTTTCTGTTCACTAACCATCTATTTTTTCTCTTCCTGAGTGAAATGGGAAGAGACATTCCCAGACTTCCTTGTCTTTAAGTTGGGATCACGGGACTTGGTTCTGGTCAGTGGTGTGTGGGCAGGGTGGTATTAGTAATTACAAGTCTGGTTCTAAAAACTTCCCGAACATGGGACTTCCCTGGTGGCGCAGTGGTTAAGAATCCGCCTGCCAATGCAGGGAACATGGGTTCGAGCCCTGGTCTGGGAAGATCCCACATGCTGCGGAGCAACTAAGCCCGTGCGCCACAACTACTGAGCCTGCGCTCTAGAGCCTGCGAGCCACAACTACTGAAGCCCACGTGCCACAACTACTGAAGCCCACGTGCCTAGAGCCGGTGCTCCACAACAAGAGAAACCACTGCAATGAGAAGCCCGCGCACTGCAACGAAGAGTAGCCCCCTCTCGCCACAACTAGAGAAAGCCCGCGCGCAGCAGTGAAGACCCAACGCAGCAAAAAATTAATGAATGAATTTAAAAAAAAAAAAAAAAACCCACCTTCCCAAACAAAGCTCTCGTAGTCTGTTCCTCTGCGTCAGAGGCTGTGCTGACCTGGGGGTATCATGATGAGGTAGGAGGGCTTGCTCGCTGTCATTGGGTGGAAGAGAGCCAGCCCCTCCACAGTCTGCCATGTGCTTTGTGTAGGCGGGAAATAAACTTCTGTGGTGCTAAGCCATTGAGGCTCGGGGGGTTATTGTTTATTTCAGCGTAGCCTTAACACATACAGCTCCCCCAGTGAGTTCATTCGTTTCTTCCTAAACAAAGGTTGTAGGGAGGCTAACAGTTGGAACCCTGTGGCATTTTCGCAGCCACAGGTGTGTTCAAGAACATAGACGTGCATCAGGTATGCCTGTCTGCTGAGGAGTCCGATGGTGTAGAGTCCATGTGAAGACATATCATGCTTCTTTGTGAGACTTTTTCAAGAAATCGAATCCTGAAGCTCCTCGGGCTCTGCAGGCCCAGTAAGCATGTATCTCAGCAGAAAAGTTGAATCAACACTGGTTTATCAAATGTGGAAAATAGAAAAGGCCAGTGGACAGAGCTTTGGATCTGGAGTCAAGGAGACGATAAGTTAGTACTAAAATCCTGATGACTTGCTAATCTGTGTCTCAAGCCCAGACTGCAATATTTAGCCCTAAACTTTCTGCCTATCTCCTGAACAGCTCACCTAATGCCTTGTCTAGACTATACTCGTACCCACTTCCCCCACATTGTACCTCGAACCTCCCTTTAAAAAACTGGCTCATCCTCTAGTGTTACACCCCCATCCACCACATCCCTCAGTTCTGGGGATCCGTCTCTCACCCCCAGTCAAGACCAGTCTTCTTTAATCTGCCCTCTGAAAATGTCTTGAGAACCAAGGAGACAAGATGGCAACAGAAAAAAATTTTTTTTTAATTTTCCAGAATCTCCACACCTAAACAGAGAAACTAGGATAGTAAACCAAAAAGCATATGGATGGTACCTTCAGCATAACTAGGTGGCCCCATGAACCACAAAAGGTGAACAGGTCAAATACCAACAGCAGTAACATCTGCATGGTGTCCACTCTATGGGATGAGATGAAGATGAAGAGGTAGAGGAAGAGGAAGGCAAAGGGATACAGAAGGCTGAGAGACAGGAAACCCATAAATCTCTAACATGTATTCACCCATAGAAGGAGAGGGCACTGGGAATAGAAGGTTGGTGCACCCATCTGAGAATGTCAGCTGAAACTAGGAGGGATGTGTTCAGGCTGCAAGTCACAGGTGAGTGTGAGAGGACTGTGGGAAGTTCAGGCAGGGGTCTGGGACCTGGGAACTCTACAGACTGACCAGCTGAGGCTCTGTGGTCAGACAGGACCCCCACATTGAGGAGAAACCACTGAAAACAGAATCCGAATTGAGCAGGACAAAGACAGTAGAGGAAACAAAGAGAAATTCTGGATAAGAGTGGAGAACAGTAATTGCAGAAAGTACTCTCTGCGTGGCTATAGTTTTAAAGACTTTTTGGTACTGTCGGAAGAGGCAACTCTAGACCTTTGAGGCCAGAAAATCTACACAAGAAAACCTCCTACTAAGAGTACCAAAAAAAAAAAAAAAAAAAAAAGCACGTCACCTACATGTGAGCACCAGAAAAGGATTGCAATCAAGTCTCATACAAAGCTATTATAAGAAAAAGAATTAGGAGCAGAATAGTGTTCCTACAGATAATGAACACATTCCACAAAGACCCAGCAACTTAATATTTCACAACAAGCTAAAAGAAATGAAGAAACAATAGATGCTATGAAACGCTAGCATAAATGAAATTGTTAGGCAAAAAGAATATTTGAAAGGAGAGCTGACAGGAAGGACAGCTTATGAAAGAAAAAACAAATGAAGAAAGTTTTTAAAGAATGTAAGAAAAAGTGATAGGTATAGAAATAAAGAAGATCCAACAAACAAACAAGTCCCCAAAGGAGAAATCCAAAGTCATGGAAGAGAACACATACTAAAAACAATTATTCAGGAATTTTTTCCCCCTGAAATAAAAGAGGAGACTCGAATTTGCATCTTGAAGAAGTATATCACAAGCCTGGGAAAAATAACCCAGAATAATCAACATTAAGACATGTTGTTATTAGAATAATATTAGAATTATTGGACTTCCAAGAGAAAGCAACAAACCTGTTGATAATTCAGACAAAAAGAGTAAATGCTTTTATAAGGGGAAACAAATTAGAGTGGCGTCAGACTTTTCTACCCCATCGCTTTGTGCCAGGAGACAACTAAGCAACATCAAAGTACTCAGGAAGAGAAAAAGAGAACCAAGGATTTTATATGCAGCCAACCTAACTTTCAGGTACAAAAGCCACAGATCAACTGTTAGGAACATGAAAGAACCCAGGAAATATATTTCCCATAAGCCTTTCCAGAGGAATTTACTAGAGAACAAGCTACAACAAAGTTGACTGGAGAGGTATTAACATAATGGCTGGGGGTGAGCATTAAATTTATAGTCACCTGTAGAACTCACACTAAATAACGGCAAAAGGGGGACAGTATAATATGAAATGGTTGTATGTTCTGATAATACAGATACAGTACAAGTATTAAAAATTGGGAGAGAAGGGAGTGTGTATATGAAAAGTAAAGTAAATTCACGTAATGCCTTTAGGTATTAACTGGAAACGAATATTTCTTCAAATTAGATTCTAGAGGAAAGGGAAGAAAGAAAGAGAAGATGTGGCTAATTTCAATATTCCTCATAGTAGGGAGCCAACAGGGGGAGGGCTAAGGGTATTGTATAAAGGTGTTGATTTAATGGTAATCATCTGAATAAAAATGACAGCCTTTTTCCTACAGAGGTAGGGGAGCAAGAAAAAAAAAATCATCGAGAACACATTCCTCTCTCACGTGAACCTCCATACCCAATGTGTCCTCTTTCATCACTTCTCTATTCTTTAAAGGTGTGCCTCCTCCAGACAGCCTTCTCTGATTGCCCTAGCACATGTTAATCTTTCCCCTCCTCTACCACTCCCAGGTACTGGGTATCTTGTTCTCTGAATGTTTCCTTTTATCTCACCTGCAGACAGAGATGGAGTGCTATAAATAATTGTACAGTACCTCTTTCAGAGCCTGGCACAGGGTTCTGCATACAGAAGGCACTCAATAAATGCTTGGTCATTGGTAATTCAGGATTGATTGAAGAATTTGGGCTTAGAGCCCCTAGGTTTTTCTAAGATCTTAATGTTGCTATTAGTCAGAAGTGACAGCAGTCACTTGAAGTGCTTGAAGTGACAGCAGTCCCATTCAAACTGACTTAAGAAAAAGAGGAATTATAGGCCTCTGAAACTGAAATACTCTCAGGTAGGCCTGATTTCAGGTGTGGCTGGATCCAGGGACTTGAGTCATATCTCCAATATTAGTCTTTCTTTGCTCTAAACTCTGCTTTCCTCTGCATTGGCTTTATTCTCAGGCAGGCTCTTCACTCATGGTCAGCGATGACCCCCAGCAGTTACAAGCTTAATATCTCCAAGAGAAAAGAATGTGTCCCATTTGCAGTAGCTCCACTCAAAGTCCCAGGACTGAGTTTCATTGGCTTGGTTTGCATCATATGCTCATCCCCGAACCAGCCACTGTGGCCAAGAGAAATGCTTTGATTGGCCTGGGTGGGGAAGAGGTGGCTTTTCAAAGTAAAATTGGGGTGCTGTTACCTGAAAAGGGGAGATGGGTGCCGGGTGGGCAAAAACAGCAGATGCCTGTTTTAGTGCTGGGTGCAACGAGCAAACTGCAAGAAAAATCCCCTGCGGGTGGAAAGCGTGGTTTGAGGCCCCATCTTTGGGACGTGTGGATGGAAAGCTCTCTTGGGTGTTTTTGAACTCACGGAGGGGTTTATGTACCATGTGGGGAGGGTGGGGCCATTCGCCATGGGGCCCAGTTGTGATGAAGCCCCCAGGTTTCCCACGGGTCTGGAGGCTTCTCTCACTCTGGTCTGTGCACTCCGTGAAGGTTCTGGGGAGAGGGACACCCCGTTTGCTGAGGCTCTAGAAACCACACGTGTTCGCGTGCTGAGCGTCCCAGCACCTCGCTGCTGGGATCTGGCCTTGCTTTCTGGGTTAGGAGCTGCCCTGTGTTTTGCTTCTCCATATGGTTTACTGGCCTTACCGAGGAGAAAAGGGAGTGCGCTGAGGTGGCGAATGGGGAGACTGAGGCACAGCAGGAGGACTTTAAAATACATCCATTTCTCTCCCAAATCTTCAACATTGTTTTTTTTCGCATTGGGCCCTTCCTGTCAACATTTAAAGCATCCTCAAGTTTCTGCTATTTAAAAAAAATCCTCCCTAAATTATTTTCTCTCTCACAACCACCCTGTCTCCCAACTCCCCTTTCTTGGAAAAGTTTTTTAATATTCCCTCTTCCCATTTCCTCCTCGCCGTGTCTCCGCCCGCTCTGATCTGCTGGCACCCCCTCCACACACACACATACACGTCATGAAAGAGCTTTCCCTGCGTTTCTCATTTAGCGCTGAGACACTGAATGCGAAGGCTCCTTTTAGAGGAAGACAATGTACCACTTTTTAGGTTGAAAAGCAGCACTGTGATCTTCACTTTTAATAAATGTTTCTTGAATGATTTAACAAGCAAGCAAATCCAGGATAGAGTGACCTGTACTGTGTAATCAAATCCCCAAGAGAGAGGAAGTTAAGATAATTTGCCTGGAAAAGGCTGTGTTCCAGAGGGTTCTTCAGATCTGTAAAGTGCTGCCACAGAGGAGAGGGAGATGTGGCCCCAGAGCCAGGGAAACAGGAAGGGAGATTTTCTCTCATTTTAAGAAATGCTCTAATGGTCAGAGTTCTCTTAAGAAAAAGAAAGGGGCTGTGTCAAAAGGTAGTGAGCTCCGCATCACTGGTGGTAGTCAAGCAGAGACCATTCTGTCAAAAGTACTCAGAAGAGAGTCCTGTGTTGGGTGGGGGGTTACACCAGATGGTTTTTTTGGGGTTTTTTTTCGGTACGCAGCCTCTCACTGTTGTGGCCTCTCTCGTTGCGGAGCACAGGCTCTGGACGCGCAGGCTCAGCGGCCATGGCTCACGGGCCCAGCCGCTCCGTGGCATGTGGGATCTTCCCGGACCGGGGCACGAACCCATGTCCCCTGCATCGGCAGGCGGACTCTCAACCACTGCGCCACCAGGGAAGCCCTACACTAGAGGTTTTTTGAAATTCTGGGGTTGGCTACACATGTTTCTCTAGCGGTGTGTCTCCTTGGACTTGCGTCTGCCGCTCCCAGCTGTGTGGTCTTGAGCAAGTTGCCCCATTCTCTAGATGGCAGCTGCTTCTCAAGCTTCAGTCTCATCAGCTGCATTTGGGTTTTAGCTGTGGATTTTCCTTGGTAGCTTCTAGGAGCAGCGCTCAGAGAGAGTCCAGGGGGGTGTTAGAGAAGCCACCATAATTCCTGTTGTGCGTGTCAGGGCTTCCACGGCAGGTTTTGTTGGAGGCAAGCTTGGAGACTAAGAAAGTAGTTTCCACGTGTATCACATAGGAAGCCCAAATGCACCTCTTTGGAAAGGTGGTAAAGATTTGGTGGGAGGGCCTCCCGCATCTCATTTCCCTGTCCTCTGGCCGAGCACATGGGGCAGAGTGAGAGAAGTCTCCAGACCTGGAGGAAAAATGGGGTTTCATTGTAATTGGGCCCCATGGTGAATGGTCCCCTGGTATACATGGTAAGTAAGCTCTGTGAGTTCAAAAATACCCGAGAGAGCTTTTCTCGTGGTGGTCTTAATCGTAAAGCAGAAAAAATCACTTGTTTTGGCTTCAACAGTCCTGAGAGGGAAGTTTATTCCCCACTTTGCAGTTCAGGAGACTAAGCCTCAGAGAGGTTAAGTAACTTTTCCAAGGTCACACAGCTGGAGCAGAGTCCTAAAACCCAAATTCTTGCTATTTGGTGAACTACTGTCCATAAAGTCCAGAAAATTCTGGTTTTAACTAAGGCCGTTTATATTTAATCACCCCAAGAATAAAACTTCTAAAAAAAATGCATTCCTGAGATGAGGACATTTGATTGTCCCTTTGTGGAGTCTTTTTGGAGGTTGGGTGTGGGTGGGGGCTTTCAGAGAACGGGGCCATCCCCCCCCCCCCCCCCCCCCCCCCACATCTGACTTCTCTTTCTGCCAACTTCTTTGTGCCTTCCTACAGGTCTGGGTAGATGCTGGGACGCAGATCTTTTTCTCCTATGCCATCTGCCTGGGTTGTCTGACTGCTCTGGGAAGTTATAACACTTATAACAACAACTGCTACAGGTGAGCATTTCCCCAGGCCCTGCCAGCTCTCCACCAAACCCGAGAGCCCTCCATGCTGCCCGGCTAGTTCACGGTCATCTTCTCACCTTGCAGGTCTGGGTGAGGGAAAGAGGCCTGTTAAGAGAGGGGCGGCAGGGCACCAGCCATTCCAGGTGGAACTGGAGAGGACCCTGGGCTATTTGTCAGCCTCTCCCCACCCCAGGGTCAAAGAATGGTCCAACAGAGGAGCTAGGAGAATAATAAACATGATCAGAGTGCGTTCCAGGCTGCAAAGTGAGTCTACTCCGGGAATGGGACTCAGGCCTCCATCCTACCCCATACAGCAAAGCTTTATCCCAGGATGAATGATTGGCCCAAGGTTACACGGCAAGTAAGTGCAATGAAGGAAAGTAAGTAAAGTGCAAGTGCACATTAAGTGCAAGTAAGTAGAGCAATGCTGGGACTTGAACCCAGGTCTTCTGACACGAAGGGCCTTGTTCTGCCTTCTGTTCAGGAATTTCTTTCCTGCTTCTTCACACTTGACTGTAGGGTCCTGTCCAGTCCCACTTGGAATAACCAGTGCCCTGCCGCCCCTCTCTGGACAGGCCTCCCTCCCTCCCTGGCTTCCTGCAGCTGGCCGCACCCAGCGTGGGGAAGGGGCCCACATGGGGAGGTGAGCCTGAGGCTGTGTGACCCTGGCTGCCTGGTCCTCATGCCTGCAGCCTGGTTTCTACCCAGAGGCTGAGTCCACAGAGGCCCAGGGACTTGGCTAGGGTCACCCAGCAGTGCCTGGCGGAAGTGAACTTTGCACCCTGGTCTCTAACTCTAGGCCTGTTGGCTGGGGTCGCTGCACCCCTGAATCAGTGCCTGGTCATAGACGATGAATACGCAGAGAAGGCTGGACAGCACATCTCTGTCCCCGAGTTCCAGAGCTCCTTATTCTAATGTAGAAACTCGTGGACTAATGGCAGTGAAGCCGTCCCTGAACACAGGTTCATTGGAAAAGGAAGGGTTTTTCAGCAAACAATTCTGAGATAGGATAAGTATTTTGGTGGAAGTAATTAGGATAGATCCTCACCTTGCCCCACATATGCACCATAATAAGTGTCAGATTGATTCAACAGTTAAATATTTTTTAAAAGAAAGCCATCCTAAGATGAGGAGTAAAATATTGTTTTCATAATGCGAAAGATATGGAAACATCAAAATCATTAAATCAGGAAGGAAGTGACAGATTGATTCGCATAAATATCTAGAACTTCTAAATTTCTGGGAAGATACAGAGGAAACTTAAAAAGAGCCACCTCTGAAGAGAGACACAGAAGTCAGAGATGGGGAGACAGGCTTTTTCTACCTATACCTTCCTGTACAATTTAAAGGTTTTGTTTTGCCTTGTCTTTACTCTTGAGTACATATTGCTTTTATAATTTTTAAAAAGTCACATTAATACAAATGTTATCTATATACCTCCCGCATTACATCTCCAAGCAAAACATGAAAATCATCTACAAAGTTAAAGGGCATACGAACAACATATAATATGATACTCAAAGTGTTGGCACCCCTAATACCTAAAGATTACAAACAGGCCCATATGAAAAACCCTAAAACACCAAGAGAAAAATCAGCAACACACTTTTAAATAATGAGCTTATTTTTCTTAACTAGCACATGAGCTGTGGTCTAAAAATGACCCCTGTTTGATGCAGGTGAGGGTACAGTGAGAGGGGCCATGTCCCAGTCTGTTGGTGGGATGGGAACTCGGAGGTGACAGCCACATCACTTGGTTGTTGTGTGGCTCGAGTGGGAGCATCATTTCAGAGAACTTTTGTCAGTGATGAAGTCCCTCCCGTGTTATCCCCATCTTCGAGGGAGGGAAATTGAGGCTCATGGATGTCATTCCTCCAGCTAGGTGTGGTAGACCTGGACTCTGGCCACGTTCTTCTAATCTCCATCCTACCACTCTGCTGCATCCTCCCTGAAAGCTGGCTTTGTGATCGCTTTACCAACCCATTTGTTAAGTCAGCCGTGTGCTGTATGTGTCACTAAGTGTGAGATGCCCAAATCGCTACCTTTGGAGATACACACAGCTCCAGTCTATAGAGACTGCCACTTGGGGAAACCAAGGCAATGAAAGGGGGCAGATCCAACATGCTGGAGGAGAGGCCCCAGGGGAAGCCAGTGGGTTCTGCTGTCCCTGGGCCGTTAGGCAGAGAAGTCATTTGGGTACTGTTGGGCAGAGGGATGTTAGAGAGGTGGGAGGTCAGACCAGGTTGTCCAGAAGAGCCTCTCATCCTCCAAGGCATTCACAGGAGGTGGGTCTGGGGGATGAGATGTAGCACACTGTCAGCCACGATAGAAACTAGAACCACGGGTAAGAAGAGAAGGGCGCAGGCACAGGGAGAGCAGCGGGCAGACCTCTGGTCTGGGTTGAGTGTGACACCCTCCGGATGCTGTCTGCGTACAGCTGTCAGCACGTCAGCAGCCAGCGTCCAGCGCGGGCCCTCCGTGCTGGGCGTTGCGGAAATCTCTAGGTCACTGTCCATCACCTCCAGCTTGGCCGTCAGCTCCATGAGGACACAGTCTGGGTCCTCTTGTTCACCACCATTCCTCAAGCCTAGGAGAACACTGGCTGAAGTGTAAGGATGCAAGGAAGGAGCCACACCATTATCCAGATGAGGAAACTGAGGCCGGGGGTAGGCCACTTGCTCGATGGAACGTGGCTTTGAACCTGGGCCTTTCTGGCTCCTGCACCCCTATCCCTCACTCCCAGGCCTGGCCAGTTCTTCCCCAGCTACTGCAGTCAGCAAGGATTTGGCCGAGAATGCGTCGTTAGCAGGCTGGGATATCATGCCTCGTCTCAGGGCAGTGACAATGGCGACTTTCTTCCTCGCCAAGCAGGTGGGTGAAATATGCTGACTGCCCCAGATCCCTTCTGCTTCCGCCTCCAACAGGCAGGTTTTTTCCCCTCCTGTCAGTAGCAGAAAGCAAATCCCCTAGGTGACATTGCAAAATCTGAGGGCTCCTTTTATTTCTGTTTCCAAATTTTTCCCTGAGCACATCTTCCCAACTCAGAGGGAGTAAATTAATACCCTCTCTTCCGACAGCATAATAGCTTCTGGAGGTCTTCAAAGCCCAGCTCAGCTCCTGCCAACTTCAAAGTGCTTCTTACGTAGCTCTTCACCTAGAAGGTGCCCCGTGGGGAAGGAATTAGAGGGCTGGAGATGGAGCAAACCAGATGGGGAAAATCCTCACTTCAGAACACAGGCTGCTAAGCTCTCTCTGCTTGGAGGTTGGGGTGCTCCGAGGAAGGGGGTGCAGGGCACAGGACTGGAAGCACCTCGGGTCTGCTCAGAGCTTCTGTCCCTCTGTGATGTGAGGAAGTCACTCAGGGTGGAGGGGGGGCGGGGAACCTTGCAATAAGGGACATTTGTTTTCAACAGCCACATGGACGCCCAAAGATTGTTTTCCAAAAGTCAGGATTTAGAAATCTGAATTCTTAGGGAGCATTGTTACTGTGTAGCTCCTAGAAAAAGAGTGGGCTTTGGTGTTTGAGACAACTAGATTCACATCCCAGCTTCCCCGGCAGATGACAAAACAGTTTGAGTGTGTGACTATCCTCCCTGGGCCTCGGGATTCAGTGACAATATTCAACACTGCAGGTCCAAAAAACACAGGAGAATTCCAGAATGGAGAGGCTATGGAGAAAACACTTTGCTCACCAGTGCTGCCTTGTTTTGGACTGTTGGATAAGTCAGGGGCCAGAAACAGGCATGCAGGGCAGATTTACCCCAGCCTTAGGAATAACTTTGCCCTCCTGGGCTGAGCTGAATTTCCCTTAGAGAGGAGGTGATCAGTCTTGCAGATAAAGTCTCCAGGCCTGCCAGCCCAGCCTCTGTCCACAGTGCCAGAAGGGTTCTGTAAAGGGACCTGTATCAGTCACTCACTGCCACAAGAATGCTGTGTAACAAGCAGCCCCAGAACTCAGTAGCTCACCACAACAAGCATTCGGTTTTATTGCTCACCAGTCTGCTGGTCAGCTGGGGACTCTCTCCTTCAGGCTGTGGGTTGGGCAGGTTTGGCTCCAGGGTCCAGGCCAGGCTCAAGCCTGCTCCATGTGTACATTCTGGGGTCCAGGCTGCAGGGACAGCAGCTCCCCTGGAAAAGTCCTTCTCATGGCACATCACAGAAGGGATAAAGGACAAGACCAATTGCACAAGCACATCTCAAGCCTCCACTTGTGTCACACCTGCTGATAGCTCAAGTCACGTGGCTAAGCCCAAAGTCACTGGGGCAGGGAAATATACGCTACCCCAAGGAAGAAGGTATGGAAGTGACCACTGGCTGAAAAATGACTTAATCAATCACAAGACCCAAGAGACCCTCTTGTCCAAGCCACCTTGTCATGTAGCTGGTAAGGTCAGGCCCAGAGAGAAGGTATTGCAAGGGGAATTGGAACCCAAGGCTCCTGACCCCAAGTCTAACACTCTTTCCACCATGCCCTTGATTCCCAGGGTCGATGCAATGCAGCGCATCTGGGGGCCACAGTCACCAACATCAGTGTAACCTTTGGTTGCATTACAAAAAGTATGGTGTCAGGAGAAGAGGAGGTGAGAGTCCTGCTCTGATCTTGAGTCTAGTGCTCAGTCCTGGATATGACATTGGAAAAGGGTCTGGACAAGCTGGAGTGAATTTCAGACCACCAGCAGGATGAGGAACACTGATAAGGGAACTGGGGGGTCTAAATGAGTGAGCTAAAACCTCAGGGGGATCTGAAGGGGATATCTTCAGATCCTTAGGCTGTTTGGGAGGGTAGAACTAAAACTCCCCAGAGGAGGTGGATTTGGGTCGAACCCAGCATGAGGAAGTTCTTACACTGTGAGCGGCAAGAGCGGTCCGGGAAGAAAAGCACCACGGAGCAAGGTGACTGGTCCTGCCTGCTAGGGTGGGAGCAGAGGCCAGCTCGGCGCCATTGCAGGGATGCTCCAGGCTGGTCGTGCTTCAGGGAGGAGATTGGACAAAACGCCCAGAGCCCCTCCCTTTGAAGTGGAGCATCACAGGTGTTGTAAGCCTGATTCCTATGTGCACGCTCTGTGGCGGCTGAGATCCTGAGAGGCTGATTCCCTGACCCATCTGCGTGAGGATGCACAGCCCGAGGTTGAAGGGACCCGGATGTGAGGGTTCCATCTTCTTCATCTTGGCAAAGCCCTGTCATTTGTAGTCTGAAATCTCCTGGGTCACGGCTTTATGCTGCTGCTTCTTTGCTGTGAGCCCTTCCCAAGAGCAGGGAGCAGTCACTGCTCTGGTGAAGCCCCCAGGAGGAGTCTGGCCTGGGAGGGGCTGCCCCTCGCAGCAGAAGAGCAGACGCTTGCAGTGAGGTCTGGGAGATGCCGCTCTGGTAAAGAGCTAGGCCAGGAGGGGTGTGTCTCCCAAGGCTGCTCCACTGTCGGGGAAGCAGTCCTTTCTCTCAGAGGCTTATATCCTCATGTTTTGAGCTCCTAGAAAATCAATCCTGTCTCGCTTCCCTTGGTTTTCTCTCCTACCAGGAATTTGGAGGAGCGATGGTTTGTCTCCAAGTCTTTCCTCACCGGTTGTGCATTTTCCCACTTGCCAGCTTCCCTTCCTTCCCACCCGCTCTCCATGCTTCTGGTCTGTGACCTACCTTACCTTCTAGAAATGCAGGACAAGCTGTGTGATCGTGGGCCAGCCACCTACGCTCTCTGAACCACAAGGGCTTCCTCAGGCAGTGGGACAGCCATGGTGCTCAGACAGAACGTTCCAGTACTGCACTGGTTCCACCCACCCTGACCCAAGCTTCTCTCGCTGCTTTCCCACAGGGACTGCATCATGCTCTGTTGCCTGAACAGCGGCACCAGCTTCATAGCCGGGTTTGCCATCTTCTCAGTCCTGGGATTCATGGCATATGAGCAAGGGGTGCCCATCGCCGAGGTAGCAGAGTCAGGTAAGTTTGCCAAAGAGGAACTATGATCTTCCTCAGCTCGCTCTGCTCCTGGGCTCAGGTCTCAGGAGGGGGCCCACTGTCCGTCCACAAACCAGGCTCCTGGGAGGGAGCCACCAGCCCAGAGAACCGCCACCTGGTCGACCACAGGAGCTTTCACTGGCCTCCCTGCCTCCCCTGTTGTCCCCTCTGTTCCATGCACCTCTCACCCTGCAGAGTGATTTTTTTTTCAAAATGCAAACCTGGACTTGTCCTTCGCTGACGAACTGCCTGTTTTGGCTTCTCCTAGGGCTGACCTCTCAGTGTGGCCCCCAAGGCCCTGCACTGCCCAGCTCCTGCGGTCTCTCACCCTCCACCTCGCTCCCCTGTGCTCACTCTGCCCCACCACACTGTGGTCTGCTTTCACTTCTGCAACATCGCTCTCTCCCTCCCTGCCACCCCAGGGCCTTTGCACGTGCTGTTCCCTCTGCTTGGAGGACCTCTTTCCCTTTCCTTGTTCTAGATGTAGAATCACCATGAGTGTGACATTCCTAGTGTAAGATGACGTGTGTTTGTATCAGACACACCACAGGTAGGGTCATTGCTGCTAAGGTAATTGTGCAAAATGGTGAATAACTCTCCCCTTGATGGACATTTTTTTGAATTCTGGGAAAATTCAATGTATAGTTAAAAGTACAAAAATAGTTTGCGTTTCCATAACAGAGTTAGCCTCTCACCTCCAATACATCTAAATAGGGTTTTCACCTGCAAGAGTGTCTGGTGGGACAGTTAGTCAGGAGCTTCACAGGGGGCCCAGCCTCCCTGGCCTCCATCTACTCAATGCCGGTCATGCCGTCCACTCGTTAGGACGCACCCCTGGGGCTTCGTTCCCTCCACTGAGTACACTGGTCTAGGATGTGGCTGCTTCTGCCTGGCGCGCACAGAGAGGGAAGCACCACTCTGACCCACCAAGCTGGGCAGGGTGGTAGATGTGGACACTGGAGCAGGAAGCTGGTTGCCAAGCTCTGCTTCATGACCACATGGGCTCCAGCTTCCTCTGCATGGTGTCTGTCAGAGGGACAGACAGTCCCTGCTGAAATCAGGGGGCCAGAGCTAGACCAGAGGATATTAATATGATCGAAGCTGTCAATCATCGAGCGCCTGCCATGGGCAGGAACTGTCATATATGATCCTCGACTCAGCCCTCCGAGGTGGCAGTTTTGCCACCCCCATTTTACAAATGAGAAAGCTGAGGCGCAGAGACGTGCTGTCACTTATCCAAGGTCACACAGACTGGAAAGAACAGGGCTAGATTTAATCCAGGCCATGCTCTCACCACTCCATCCCGTTGCCCACTGGGGGCAGGCACCTGGCACTTCACAAAACATACATGTTCCTCCCTGGCATTAAACCATGGGGCAGCCCTGTGAGGAGGCAGCATTACCTTCTCTGTGAGACTTTTGCCCTCTCTGAGGGACCTTTGACCTCTCTGAGAATCTGCTTCCTCCTCTGTAAAATGAGCAAACTAATTCCCACCCCAGGTGTTGAGTGCTATAGGGTATCTACGGCACTGTTGTTACTCTTTTTATCGTTATTTCCGTTTTACAGATGAAGCTCAGAGAAGAGTCATGGAGAGAAAGCAAGAGAGCCAACTAGAAATAAATTTTATTGTTTTTTTTTTCTTATTTCAAATTGAAAGCACATTCACTGTAGAAAAATGCTGAAATATTGACAAAGGAAAGTCTCCGATCTGAATCTCACTACACTTTGGGGTTCTCCGGCCAGGATTTTCCATACATACATAGCTATATCTATATTAATGAAAACTAGATCATATTAGGTTGCATTTTTCGATTCACAATAAAGCATGAGAGCTTTCTGCCACAGTAAATAAAGATCTCAATCATGAGTTTTAATGGCTGTGTAGTATTCCACTGAATGGATGTACCATAATTGATTTACTGTGTCTCACTTGTCAGGCCCTGGGGTGGTTGTTCATATAGTACCTCACGAAATGCTCATAGCACCTCTGCAAGGCATGCTTTATCAAAGCCTGCATTTGTGGCTGTGCAGAATGTGCCCTGCACAACTCCAGGGGGCGTCATTCACATAGACAGCAGTCCTGGGCTTTATACTGCCCATTACAGACGAGGACTCTGTAACTCAGAGCATGAAGTGGGTCCCCTAAGGCCACACAGCCCATAGGTGGTACAGCCTGGCTCTAGCCTCTTCTGCTTCGCCCTCCTGTGTCACTCCTGGTGTCAAGCAGGTAAGCCTGCTCTATGGTTAGGGGTGTGAATCAGACCAAGATCCCCTTTAGGAGTTCCCGCCATTTGGATAAATTGCATGTCGTACGTATGTAGCCCCCCCCACTCACCCTTCTCATCAGGTTCTTACAGTGAAATTTACAACTTTAATTACCTAATTAGAAGGAAGGTGTTTTTTTTTAAACATCTTTATTGGAGTATAATTGCTTGTGTTAGTTGTGTTAGTTTACACTGTATAACAAAGTGAATCAGCTATATGTATACGTATATCCCCATATCCCCTCCCTCTTGCGTCTCCCTCCCACCCTCCCTATGCCACCCTCCCTATCCCACCCCTCTAGGTGGTCACAAAGCACCGAGCTGATCTCCCTGTTCTCTGCAGCTGCTTCCCACTAGCTATCTATTTTACATTTGGTAGTGTATATATGTCCATGCCACTCTCTCACTAGAAAGAAGGGTTTAAAGTAAAAAATTAAAGTTTTTATCAGAAGAAGCTGAAAAAAAAGTACAAATTAAACTCAGAGTAAGTAGAAGCAAAGAGATAATAAAGGTGTGCTCGCTTGGGCAGAACATATACTAAAATTGAAACAATACAGAGAAGATTAGCGTGGCCCCTGCACAAGGATGACACGCAAATTCGTGAAGCGTTCCATATTTTAAAAATAATAAAGTTAAGACATACAAACAATAGAGAAAATTTTCAAAGCCAAAATTTGGTAATAGAAAAGATAGCAAAAGTTATAACACCCTGGCAAGACTAATTAAGGAAAAAAACAGGAGAAAACACAAATTACTGATACCAGGAATGAAAGAGGAAATATGGCTACAGATACTGTAGACATTAAAAATGAGAATAAGGAAATATCATGAACAACTTAAAGCAAATATACTTGATAATGTAAATTAAATGGAGAGGTTCCTAAAAATCCATAATTTACTTAAACTGAGTCAAGAAGAAATAGAAAAACTAAATGGCTCTATATTTTGAAAAGAAATTGAATTCATTGTCAAAAATCTTTCTGCCAAGAAGACTCCAAGCCCTGCTGGTTTCACTGGCGAGTTCTACCAACTGTTTAAAGAAGAAATAACATCCCTCTTACACAAACTCTTTTAAAAATTAGAGGAAGTAAGAGTATCTGAGGACGACAGCTGTATAGCTACATATATCCCCATTTTTTCCCCCAGAAAAGAAAACAACAAGAAGGGAAAAGAATATTCTACAGAAAACCATGCCCCCTGCATAATCTGAAGCAGAAAATGTCGAAGCTGCAGATAACTGTAACAGAAAGAAAAATCACCAATCCCAGTTCACAGTCTCCACCGCAGAGGCAAACCGAGAAAAACTGTGGGACAGACAGAAGATAGAGGCTAGCGAAAGGACCTAAGAGTGATTCGGAGCAACCACCAGAAAGATTAAATCTACTCTAAACCTGAATGTACTGGAAAGGATCCAGACACATCCCTTAGCTGGGACTACAGAGAAGGGATTCAGTGTAGGTGTGATTTCAAGGGGCAGGGACCATTTCAAAGGGACAGGAACATTTTAAAGGAGGTACCATTTGAAACACAAAGCTTCTTGGGGAGAAAAAAGGCAAAAAGAAAGGAAAAACACCCTTTTACAATGAGATGGTGAAGGGAAACCAAGAAAAGGGGATAAAATGTAAATACCTGCAAAACAAAAGAGAACCATAAAGTGAGGGTGTGAAAATGGGAGCTCACCCTTCCCCCATCACCAGAACAAAAGGCTGCTAATGTGCCTGGACTTTGCAATACTGGCAGAAGAGGGCGCTGTTAAGCTGAGACTATTGTAAAATACCCCAGAACACGAACAAGAGAAAAGTCAAGTCCCTGCAGAACTACTATAGAAAATCAGGAGTAGAAAGTTCCCACGTGTCTATGAAGAACCACACTGTGCCTCTGAAAAGCAACCATGAAATAGAAGAAAATTGTAAGTCAACACTCCAAACAGAATTAAATATACTCAAACAAGCATCTGAGGATGGGAAAAAACTCTTTGAACCAGAAATTTTAACAAATGCATGAGGGGGAGAACAGGAATGAATGAAAAGGGAGTTGATTGAAATCAGGGAAAAAATGAGAAAAAAGGAAAGATATTGTTATCTCAGAAATGAAGAATAGGGCTTCCCTGGTGGCACAGTGGTTGAGAGTCCGTCTGCCGACGCAGGGGACACGGGTTCGTGCCCCGGTCCGCGAAGATCCCACATGCCGCGGAGCGGCTGGGCCCGTGAGCCATGGGCGCTGAGCCTGTGCTCCGCAACAGGAGAGGCCACAGCAGTGAGAGGCCCGTGTACCGCAAAAAAAAAAAAAAAAAAGGAAGAATAAATTGCAAAGTGTCAAATGGAGAATAGTCTCAATAAAAGGCATTTTTAAAAGGAAGGAAAACAACCAAGTGAATGAAAATGACATAAAGAAGTAAAAATGATCCCTCCAAAAAAGTAGAGGGAAGACCAGCAAAGAAGAAAATATTCATATTATCAGAGCCCCTAAAGTAAAATAAATAAAACAGTGGAACAGAGGTAATATTTAAAACTATAATCCAAGAAAACTTTTTAGAAACCGAAAAAGAGCTGAATATACACATTGAAAGGACTCCTTGGGTACTAGGGAAAATTAACCCAGAGTGATCAACTCCAAGACATCTTAGTAAAGATACTAGATTTCAAAGATAAGATAAATTCCTCAAGCCTTCCAGGCAAAAAAAAAGATCAAATAACTTATAACAGCAAAAGTATTAAACTGGCATCATACCTTTCAAAACTCACATACAAGACAACTATGGGGCAGCATTTTTTAAAAATTCACACAAAGAAGTGTGAACCAAAGATTTGATATCCGGCCATGTCTTCAAATGTGAAGGCTATAGAAAAAACATTTTCAAGATACAAGAACTTAGAGACTTATACAATCTTCAGCCCTTTGGAAGAATCTGCCAGAGGGTGAACTTCATCCAACCCGTTAACAACTGGGAAAACTTCAGAAATAGGACTGATGGTAAGCACGTAAAATATATATAAGTATACATATAAGACCAAAACAAAGGTGAGGAAAAAGAGGACTAATGTAGAAATATGCTACATACTGTTACAAAGTAGAAATCATTAACCAAAAAATAGAGGAGGCAAGAGAAAATATCAATAGAAAAAGCTCACTGATGTATGAGCAATAGGTGATAGTAACGGATACTGCGGGTGAAACCTGGAAAGCCAGATAGTAAAGAGCATTTAAAGCCAGATAGTAAGAGCATTTAAAAAAGGTACAAGTATAAAAGTAACCACTAGAATAAAAACATAAACCTTCCTAAATACCAAAATAATAATAATAAAAGTATAAAAAAAGAACAAAGAATACACAACTCATAGAGATACATATAAAAATATACATAATTATAAAATATATTGTCAGTTAAGACCAAATATATCAATCATATCAATAAATGTGAATGACCTTAACTATTAAAAGAAAAAGATTTTCAATTTGGCTCAGAAAATAAGACCTACGCACAGGCATACTTTGTTTTATCGTGCTTCACTTTGTTGTGCTTCGCAGATACTGCATTTTTTACAAATTAGTACTTTGTGGCAACCCTGCATACCCCGTTTACTGCGGATAAAATGCTATCAAATGGCACGGAATGCTACAGAGAAATCACTCTGGAAAAGAAGAGTCAACCAATGCCGCAAACTTCACTGTCGTCTTATTTTCAGACATTGCCATGGCGACCCCAACCTTCAGCATCCACCACCTGACCGGTCAGCAGCCATCCACGTTGCGGCAAGACCCTCCACCAGCAAACAAATTATGACTCACTGAAGGCTCAGATGGTGGTTAGCATTTTTAGTAATCATGTGTTTTTTAATTAAGGTATTTATTGTTCTTTTAGACATAATGGTATTGTACACTTAGTAGACTACAGTATAGTGTAAACATAACTTTTATATTTGCTGGGAAACCAAAAAAATTCATGTGACTCACTCTATTGTGATATTCACTTTGTTGTGGTGGTCTGGAACTGAGCCTGCAACATCTCTTGAGGTATGCCTTTATGTGCTGTATATAAGAGACACATCTAAAACAAAACGATTCCAAAGCCTAAAAATAAAGGGATAGATGATGATAACAATTCTGATGTCAGACAAAGTAGCATTCAAGCCCAAATGCATTAAGCATGACAAAGGATGCTTTTTAATGTTAAAAGCCACAATTCACAATGAAGATATAACACACACAAAAATGTATGCACTAAATAACACAGCAATAATCTTTATGAAGCAAAAACTGCAGGAGATGCAAGGAGACAGAGACAGAAATAAACTAACAATAAGAGAAAACTTTACTAAACACATTTATCAATAAAAGTGAAAGAATGAAAATAAATTAATTACATCCCCTGTTTAGAAAAATAAGAAAAACAACAACAAAATGAACTAAAAGAAGGCACAAGGAAGGAAATAATAAAGATAAAAGCAGAAAGTAATGAAGTAGAAAATAGAAAAATAGTAGATCTGGTTTTTTAAAAATAACAAATTAAGCAACCTAAATGTCCATCAACAGAGGAATGGATAAAGAAGATGTGGTACATATATACAATGGAATATTACTCAGCCATAAAAAAGAATGAAATAATGCCATTTGCAGCAACATGGATGGACCTAGAAATTGTCATACTGAGTGAAGTAAGTCAGACTGAGAAAGACAAATATCATATGATATTGCTTATATGTGGAATCTGACAAAAGGGTACAAATGAACTTACCTACAAAACAGAAGTTGAGTTACAGGTATAGAAAACAAACTTATGGTTACCAGGGGATCAGGGGGTAGGGATAAATTGGGATATTGGGATTGACATATACACACTATTATATATAAAATAGATACCTAATAAGGACCTACTGTATAGCACGGGGAACTCTACTCAATACTCTGTAATGGCCTATTTGGGAGAAGAATCAAAAAAGAGTGGATTTATATATCAGTATATGTATAACTGATGCACTTTGCTGTACACCTGAAACTAACACAACATTGTAAATCAACTATACTCTAATAAAAGTTAAAGTAATAATAATAATAAATTAAAATTCTAGGTTTTTAGAAATAAAAATAGACAAATCACCAGATGATTAAGAAAATAAAAGGAGGGGGGAGAACATGCAAATAGCAAAATTAGAAATGACAAAGGGGAAATAGCCATTGAAGCAAAAGACATTTTTAAAAATCATAAGAGATTATTTTGCAATCCTCTTTGCATATAAATTTGAAAACCTAGATGAAATGAATATTTTCCTAGGGAAATAGAGATTGCTAAAATTGACCCCATTTGATTTAGAAAGCTTAAACAGGCCAGTTTCCATAGAAGAGATAGACAAAGTTATTGAGGAACTACCCCACAAAAAAACAACAGGCCCAGATGGTTTCTCAGAAGAATTCTACCAAACCTTTGGAACCAGCTAGGCCCAGTGCTCTATAAATTATTCCAGAGCATTGAAAGGGGAGGAAACTTTCCTAACTTATTATATGAAAAGTATAATATTGATACCTAAACCAAATAGACAATGCAAAGAAAGAAAACTACAGATTAATATCACTCATGTGTATTGCTGCAGAAATACTAAATAAAATATTAGCAAACTCAAATCCAAAATATTAGAATCCACACTCACATTAAGAAGGTAATATACCATGTCCAAGTAGGGTTTATTACAGGAGTAATGTAAGGTTGATTTAACACTAAGAAAGCCATTAATATCACACACTATATTAATAGCCCAAATAAAATAAATCATAAAATTATCTCCATAGATACTGAAAAAGTCTTTGAAAAATTCAACATTTATTCACTATAAAAAAAAAATCAAGTAAATGGAAATTGAAGCATATTTTTTTAAATAGGTATGCATATCAAAGTTTAAAAAGCAAGTATCTATGATAGTCCACCCATCATGTAAGAAAGGAGATAAAAGAAAATACGTCTGTGTGTTTGTGTAAAAATAAACAGAAAATAAATAAATAGAAAGGAGAAAACTTATTAAGTTTTATCAATAATTATTTATTAATAATTAACAAATTATTAATATTTAATTAACTATTAAATATTGTTAATTATTAATAATCTTGTTATTTATTTATTTAAAAATAAATAGAAGAAACTAGAAAAGAAAGCGCATGGTTACCTGAAGGGGTGGGTAGAAAAGGGATAGAAAAGGGGGAAGAATAAGAAGTAAGGATGAGAAGGAAGCACCCCTTCCCTGAGTATATATCTTTATTAGTTCTGACTCTTAGAGTCACAGTAATATTTCACATACCACCCAAAATAAATAGTTGCTTTTTGTGGGTGGAACCAAAATGTAATACAAATAGTGACAAACGAAGTTAACTATATTACAAACGAACAATGTAACCATACTTAAGAGAATGGGGAAGAAAAGAGCTAACATAAGTGAATTTCAGGAAGCAGTATGTTGACTGGAAACTGTAAGGCTAAAAAAAATTACTGTACCCTTGTTGGTAAAGGGAAATGGGTTAGCAATTCTAAACTATTACATGGCTATGTTAGGATTGAACAAACAAGTCAATATAGATAATTTGAGGCAGATTTTTCACCGCCTGAAAAAGATGTTACAAATAAGGAAAGTAAAGAAGCTAGAATGAACTGTATTAGAATTGGAGGTATAAGTTTGGACTTATGGTTTTAATATTTATACAGGTAGATATAGACACATAAGCATGTATGTTTCTGTGGGTAAATATACGTATACATGTTTTCTAGCTTTGTGTGCTGAGAGGGTCTGTGAGCAATGATACTCCAGTAGCAATGAGCATACCTAGTGGTCAGATCTTGGTTTCTAAATGCCATTTAGAAAGGAACCAGAACCCCTTGGAGAAGCAATTGGTTTGAGTGCTGGGGAAGGACAAGATGAAGTTGGAACATATCATGGTGCCCCTAAAATAAGAAAGTACTCAGAAAAATGTTGGAGGTATGTCAAAAAGACACAGGAATCAATCTGAGGAAGTTCCCAATGGCCAAACCAGGGATAATTTGAATAGCAAAATAAATAATGATAGTACTGGAGTATGACCCCTAGAATAATCTAAGTACCCAGGAGTCCATACCTGAAATTAATAAAAATTGAATAAATAAGTGGGTGTGACAGGGCAGCTCTTTCTTACAGAAAAATTCTTATTAGTAAGTATAGAAGGAATGAAGAAAATATAAACCCATTAGGCAAACACCATAGGGATAATCGTTGCAGGCAAGATCCACCAATGGATGATAAAATCAATGAGTAAAGGTTTGACTTGAAAGAGGATATTTTCATGATCTCAAAGTATCCTCCCCAAGATGGTTACCAATTACAAAGGGAAACATGGTAACTTTATAGTGGAGAAAACTGGCGTTCACCAACTTACCCAAATGATCAAGGTAAACATCTCCTGTACTAAGTTTTATTGACATCCTGTGTCCCCTTATATGATAAACTGAGAAAGACACAGTATCACTTCTATAGTTTTCTTGCCAAAAATATGTATAATCTCAGTTTAATAATGAGAACATGAGACAAACTCACATTGAGGAGCATTCTGCAGAATAATGACCAGTACTCATCAAAAGGTCATGAAAGACAGGGAAGGGCTGAGGAACTGTCACAGGATGGAGGAGACTAAAGACAGACAGCCATGAAGTGCAAAGTGGAATCCTGAATTGGATACTAGGACAGAATAAAGGACATAAGGAAAAAAAACTGATGGAATATGAGTAAAGTCTGTAGCTTAATTAATAGTATTGTACCAATGTTAATTTCCTAGCTATTAAATATTAAATGCTTTACCCTAAAATCTGAAACAAAGCAAAGATGTATACTGTCTCCACTTCTATTCCATATAATACTGGAATTCCTAGAGCGTGTGATAAGGCAAGAAAAATAAATTAAAAAGATTAAGATTGGAAAGGAAGAATAAAAACTGTCTTCATTCATAAACATCATGATTGACCACATAGAGAAGGCCTAAGAAACCTACAAAAAAAAATTACTAAGTGAATTTAGTAAGGTGACAGGATAAAAAGATAATAAACAAAAATCTATTGTATTGTGTATATGCTAGCAACAAACAATTGGAAAATTTTAAACTTCTGATTTTCACAAGACACAATTGAAAAAATGAAAAGGCAAGCCACAGACTTGGAGGAAATATTTATAATACTTCTCTCTCATAAAGGATTTATATCCCAGGGACTTCCCTGGTGTTCCAGTGGGTAAGACTCCGCATTCCCAATGCAGGGGGCCTGGTTTGATCCCTGGTCGGGGAACTAGATCCTGTGTGCATGCCACAACTAACAGTTCGCATGCCACAACTAAGAAGCCCATATGCTGCAACTAAGAAGTCCACATGCTGCAAGTAAGAAGTCTGCATGCTGCAACTAAAAGATCCCGCATGCCACAGTGAAGATCCTGCGTGCCACAACTAAGACCCAGCGCTGCATGCATGCATAAATAAATAAATAAATAACAACATCAAGTGTTGACAAGGATGTTGAGCCACTGGAACTCTCAAACATTGCTGGTAGGAATGTAAAATGGCACAGTTAACTTCGGAATTCAGTTGGGCATTTCTTAGAAAGTTAAACATATTATTACCATATGACCTGGTAATTCCAGGTAGGATGGATAAAGCTAATCTAAGGTGAAAAAATATCAGATCAGTGGTTGACCAGTGCAAAGACGGGGAATGAGGGTGGAGAGACTGCACAGGGGCCCCGGGTGATGATGGAAATATTCTATATCTTGATTGCAGTGGTGGTTATCTGGGTGCATCCACTTTTCAAAAGTCATTGAACTGTACACTTAAAAATGAATGCTTATTATAGGTAAATTAGACTTTAACAAGGCTGTTTTTAAGGTAGAAAACAATCAGAATGAATGTTTTTTGAACATTTACCTTTTTAAATACTTTCCATATTCTGTATCATCGCACTGAATTCCCCAAACCACCCTATTAGGTAGGACTACATTGTTTCCATTTTCTAGCTGAGGAGACAGAGGTAGAGCTCACAGTAAAGAATGAGGATCTGAGCCCTCGACCACTGTGCTAGAGGGCTAGAACATCACAATCTCGCCCTTGACATTCATAAAGCTTATCCTGAGGATGTGCTAACAAGCCCTCTGCTGGGAGCAGCTAAGAGAAGTGAGTGTGGATCTGGGAAATGAGAGGAGACGCCCAAAGGAAGAGGTGGCCTGTGGGGACCAGCATTTGTCCAAGCCTGGACTTCTAAATACTTACATAGGAATCGTCGGGTGCCTGGTCCTTGCCTCACCCTAGACCGACTGTATTAGAATCCCTGGGGTGAGCCTGAGAGCCTGCATTTTAACAAGAATGTCCCCCTCCTACCCCCACCTACCCCAGTAGGAAGAGTAGAGACAGGTCTGTGCAGAGGAAGGTCTGGGTGTCAGACCAACCTGGGCTTGAATTTGACCCTTCCAGACCCTTGCTTCCCCCTCTCTGCCTCAGCTTGCTCATCTGTACAATGGGCATCATAATAGTACCAATAGCATGATGTGGCTGGGAGATTACGTGATTTGAGTAAAATTAGGCACAGCACCTGGCACAAAGGAAGCACTCAATACATGTTGGATTAAAATAACAATTGAATGCGGCATTGAACTCCACTCAGCACCTTTCTCTCTCCTTCCTCTCCAGGCCCCGGCCTGGCCTTTATCGCTTACCCCAAGGCCGTCACCATGATTCCCCTCTCCCCACTGTGGGCCACCTTGTTCTTCATGATGCTCATCTTCCTGGGCCTGGACAGCCAGGTAAGAGGGGAGCCCAGGCTGGAAGGGCAGGGAGCCAGGTATGTCGCTCTCCAGAATAGCTCTGAGACCTACACACCACGTCCTGGTCCTTGTCGTCAGAACCGCCCAGACCCTGGAGGACACGGAGATGTGGAAGAGCATCTTCTTCTTCCTTCCTTTATCTGTGGATTGGGGCCCCGTGGCATGCCACTGGCGGCCACATGGGTCCTCGGTACCACCACCAGCTACCGCTGCCCCCGACATTCCACCTGCCTGCCTCTCTTCTCAGTGTGGGCTTCTCCCGACCCACCCTCCACTTGGCAGCCCGCCTCCCTCCGTGAAGGCTGTAGAGTTAGAACTAGCGGTTTATCTGTGCACATTTTCCTTTCTCTCCACACGAACACGTACACTTACACCTTCTCACACTGTAAAACCCACCCAGCCCGCCCTCCCACCCTCCTCTAATCCTCTCCTTGGTTTTCCTGCCAGAAACCTGTGGCCTCCAGTCTCTCTTCTGTCCCAGAAATCTGCCCCTTGCCCTGCTGCCCCATCGTGGCTGGGTTTCCTAAGAGCCCCAGAGAAGGTTTTCCAGCCAAAGCCAGGTGCTCTGCTCTCAGACAGGGGTCTCTTGGCAAGGTGCTGCCCGCCCCCCTACCGGTGACCTTGTGTGAGTCACGTAGCACCCAGGCCTGGTGGCTGGTGTGTCTGTCTATTCAGCCAAGTCCTGTTTCTTCCCCTGGATGGTTTCTCAGAAACTGCTGAGCCGAGCTGCCGCAGCACCGGGTGTTTTTGCCGATAATCATCCCGTCCGTGGTTGCGGGCAGAGGCCTCAGGAGGGGTTGGCAGCTTGTGTGACAGTGACAGGCCCGCCTCCGCAGGGTGTGCAGGGTCTGAGCCTCGGCTCTGTGAGTCCCCGGGCTGAGCTAGGCCAGCATTAAGACGGAGACACTTGGTTTGCAAAGGGGAACTGGGGGCCCAGAGGTCTGGCCTGGATGGCTGCTCTGCTCACCCCCAGGTGTACATGGCATGGGCTTTGCGCCTGGGCTGTGTCCTCAGTTCTCAGTCATGATAGCGACATGGGCTGGGGCGGGGGGGGTCCCCTTTTGTTATCCTCATTTTGCAGAGGAAGAAAGTGAGGCTCAGAAACGCTGAGTGACTTGCTGGACGTGCACCCAGGTCTGTGTGCTGCTTAAGCCACCTGCTTTGATGTCACTTCAGTTTAGGTGCTGGATCAACAGGCTCCCTGGAACCTCCTTCCTCCCCTGGGGACCCTGGAGAAAGGACGAGCACGGCCAGCCTTGCTGCAGAGGCAGGGCAGCCTGGAGGCTAGGAGTCCAGGTGTTGAAGCCAGACAGGGCTGGGTTTGAGTCCCAGCTGCACGACTCTGGCCAGCTGTGTGACTCTGGGCTAGTCACCTCACCTCTCTGTGCTACAGTCCCTTTGCACAATAAGGATAGACATCCGTACCCTAAGGAGGTGGACATGAACCAGAAAGGATTTGGAGCCAAAGAATGGCTCCAGGGAAGGGGGGGAGTGCCCCACAGAGGTGACAGCCAGCCTCTGGAACAAGATTGCCTGGTTCAGATTCTGGCCCTAATATGTTATACCTCTGATCTCAGGGAAAGTTGCTTACACCCCTGTGCTTCCGTGTCTTCACTTACAAAACGGGTAATAATAGGACCTAACACCTAGAGATTAAATAAATTAATATGTTAACTGCTTAGAACTGAGCCTGGCACACGACAAGCACCATGTGTTTGCCACTGTTGTTATTATTCATTTATTAAACATTTTCTGAGCATCTCCTCTGTGCCACTGGAAATAGATGAAAACGACGTGGCCTCTGCCTTCCAGGGTCTCACCTTCTTGCTAGGAGACAGGTCAACAGCAGTCACGGGCCCCACGAGATGAGGGATATGGACTAGAGGGAAGAGAGGGGAGATCTGTTCTGCCCAAGTAGGAGGCAAGGAGGAGCAGCGAAGAAAAGGCTCATGCAGGAGGTCTGGAAGAACCCAGGCAGGGGGGTAGGGGTGTGCTGGGATATTTGGGCTGGGTGTTGATGGGTGAGTAGGAGTGTAACTTAGCCCATACCCAGCCCTGTCTCAGCATGGCGGGACACAGATGCCTAGTGGCTCAGGCTCTGCCGTTGAAGCCTGCCCAGCCCAAACGCAAGAGCTGGGTGTTAGCTCACCTGACTGCCCTCCCCCCAGCAGAGGGTCACTTGCCCACCAGAAGCAAAGGGCAGGGGAAATGTCACAGGCCTGGAGGACAAAGCAAGTCAAGTCCCACCCACAGACCAGAGCCTGCCAGCAGCAGAGCCCTCAGCTCTCAGGACAGTTACAGGGATTCCCATCTTGCTTCCCAGGCAGAGGCTGGGTCTCATGTAAGTCGTTGACCCCGGAACAGGGCCCAGCACATAGGCACGTGATAGGCAGCTTGGGGGGGATAAGGAATTCTAGAGTCAGGAGACCTCATTTCAAGTCCTGACCCTGCCACTTCCTTGCTGAGAGACTTTGGGCAGGTCGCTTTCCGTCTCTGAGCCTCAGGGTCCTCATGTGTTAAATGGGCCCGCCGGAGTTCTGTGAACGCCGGGATTATTGTTTTTATTCTTGGGTCCTCCATCAGGGTAAGTGTGGGAATGAGGATGAGACCCAGTGGAAAGGAAGCCCAGGGTTTAAGGCTGCTCTGCTTGCCTGGAGCCAGGGCCAGTAAGAACGGCCTTTCTCTTGGGTTTCACACCATCATTTCTACCCTGTCCAGTTTGTGTGTGTGGAAAGCCTGGTGACCGCTGTGGTGGACATGTACCCCAAAGTCTTCCGGAGGGGCTATCGGCGGGAGCTGCTCATCCTGGCCCTGTCGGTCACCTCCTATTTTCTGGGCCTCGTGATGTTAACGGAGGTGAGTGATAAGGATACAGGTAAGTGATGTGGACAGGGTAGCACAAGGGTTAAGCGCCTGGGCTTTGGGTTGGCGGATCTGACATTGACTAGCTGTGTGACCCTGGCTCCAGGGCCAGCACTTCTCGGGGACTCCGTGTTCTTACATTTGTAATGGGTTGTTTTGAGACTCCATGGACGTTTTCATTAAGCCCTTAGCACAGTGACCTGCATGTGTAAGTGCTCAGCTCAAGGTCTCCACTTCACTGCCAGAAGGAATAAAACTCCCAGAGGGAAAGGCTGGGTTTACCTGGTCATCGTGAACGTCCGGATGCCGGGGCCACCCCTTTTAGTAACTTCTGGGTGAAGGGGACAGTGTCAGCTACGGAACCCTCAACTATTTACTATTATCGGCCTCAAGTTCAGAGGAGGCTTTTCTGGGGCATCACTGAGAATAGGCATGAGGAATTGGGCACGTTCAGGCACTGTGTGTTCCCGCCCCAGCCCTTCATGTGTACCCTCTTCTTGTCTCTGCCTGGGGTCAGGAGGGGCTCATCATGACCCTAAATTAAGACTGTCTCATAAAGCCATGTTTCTCTTCGCTCCTGCAGCCATCCTGTCAAATAAATACTTTCTTAAGTACCTTGGGAAGGTGTGATTAGATATCTTTTTATCCACACTCAGAAAATTAATTAATTTTAAAAGCCAAACCACCCCCCACCAAAAAGCCTAAAAACTGTTGTCTAGGGACAAGAAGAGGTTTTGTAAGAAACATGGAAAGAAATGAGGGAATTCAGAATCTGTCAAAGCAGCTGATATGGTACTGAAGTCGGTCTGTTGATTGTCATCCTCCACTTCTCAGTTCAAATGCCACCTCCTCCTGGAAGCCACCTCTGCTTTCCTTCCCACTCAGGACTTCATTCTAAGCTCAGCTCAGCCTCCCTCTGGCCGTTACAATGACCTGTCTGTTCACCTGCTGCCCCCACAAGGCCCCGAGGTCCTCAAGAACAGGAGCTGACCTTGACCTGCTCTGCACCCTTGGGACCTGGCATGGAGTATGCTCTGGGGCGTGGTGGCTGGTGTTATTACTGCTCCTAGTCATTGTCACATTAATGGGAGTGATAATCAGCATTTGAGCAAATGAATGGTGAAGCACTTCCCATTTCCTCCTCTGCTCTCCCCACACGGAGAACCAGGGAGGCAGTGAGCAGGGCCTCATTAAGTGCTGATTAATTAGGCAAAGTAGAGTCTTTTGTCACGCACAAGTTGGGGGGTTGACCTGACGCCTTAAAAAGGCTGGTGGCACTACAAGAAGAGAAGGCATTGGCTGGCGTCCCCGGCTTGCAGCAGGCAGGTAGAGCGCCCTCCTGGACACCGGCCCTGGGTGCCCTGCTCACAGAGCCTTCCAGCCCACCCTCCTCCAGGCCTCGGGTCTGCCCCGGGGCACCACCTGCCCCCCCCCCCGCCCATGAGGGAGCCAGCGCTGTGTCTGCCCAGGACCAGCGTGTCCTTGAGTGATCACACCGGGAAGGTCACACTGCCAAATGGGCCCTGTCGGCCTCAGTAATTGCTGGCAGGATCTTCTCCCTCATTTAAAGCTCTGCTCTAGAGAAAAACTAGTCCGCAAATATCTGATCTTCCACTGAGGCAGTGTGATGGGTGGTGAAGGGCACGGGCTCTGCAGCCGGACACTTGGGCTCAGTCCTCAGCCCCACGGCTGGGCAGCTGGGTGACCTGTGGTGCGTATTCTCACTGGCCCGGGCCTCGGGTTCCCCCACGTGAGCACTGAGTCTAACTGTAGCACCTGCCCTGTGATCACACTGTGCAGGAACAGCTAGACTGAGACCTGGGACCAGGTACCACAGAGCTGGCAGGTGGAGAGCACTGCGTTAAGGCTTCCTTCTGGGTTATTTTAATGTATGATGTTTGTGGAAGGAGACCCTCGGGAGAGCAATTAGGAGGGCAGTCCTGGGTTTAACTCAGAAAGCTCCTTACGCTCAGAGACCCGAGCACCTGCCATATCTGTCACAGACAGGAGGCCCCAGACCAGATACGGCCCAGCGATCCATGTTGTTTCCCCCTCACTGTGATCTTTTAAGAAGACGAAGAGGTTACCAAAATTAAAGAGAAAGATTTCTCAAGAAAATTTGGATTTGGGGCATCTTCCAGAAAATCTGCAGACCTGGCTGCCCAGGCCTACGTCCCCCAGCAGCAGTCGACTGGAGTTGTGTGGCCACGTGGGGCCTATGCTCTCCAGTTAGCCACAGTCCCCACCACTCCCTGCTGTCACACACTAGGACCACTTGGACTCAGCACTGAGATGTTGCCCCTGGTCTAGCTGAAGAGATGAATGAGGAAACAAATAGTCCCAGGGTGTGTGGTCTTTCACATGACAGAAGGAGGCCCGGGGACTTGGGGAACACAGAGAAGAAGCTTAGTCCCAAGAGGTCCCGGTGGCAGACACATAAGGAGGCTGTCCAGGCTTCATCCTGGCCTCTTAACCCCCCTCCTTTCCTGGCATTTGGAACACCTCCCCCAACCCGACCCTCCCTCCCTTTTGTACTTTTATTTCTGCTGCTTTTGATTGTCCCGCTAAGGACTCTCATTGTGTTGTAGGATTCTCTTTACGGATCCCAACCCTTCCCACACCTGCATCTGGCCTCCCCTCCTCTGCCCACCCAGACACCTCCCCTGCCTCCCAGAGATCCTTCCAGAGCACCTTGGCCAGCCAAGCTTGCACCTCCCTGGCCTTCCACTGAACTTAATCATCAGAGATTTGCATAGCACAGAGCTGGCCCACTTTGTTCCTGCATCCCACAACGATTGCGCACCTACTGTGTGCCGAGTCTTTGGCCAGAAACAGGGACACAGCTGTGGACAAGCCATTCAGAGTCCCTCCCCAACGGGGCACTCACTTCATATGATTCAATTTGCACTTACGGGGACATACTGCAAGCCGGGCCCTGCGCTGAGGGTGGGAGACACACAGAGGACAGTGCGGGGGCCTTCCCAGCAGGAGCTCAGAGCTAACAGAGTAGCTGATGGCAGAACACTTTTTTTTTAAAACTATGAATCCTTAAAATGTGCTATGGAGGCCCAAAGAAAGAACGAGGCTGTCAGGGAGGGCTGCTTGGAGGAGGTGACATTTGAGATGAGCTTTGAAGGAACTTAGCCAGTGAAAGGGAATAGCATGTGCAAAGGCACAGCAGTGAGACAGTCCCTTGGTGTGTCCAGGAGGGAGCATGTTGAGGGGGACTGTGGGAAGGGGAGCTGAGGCCCAGTGAGGAGGGCAGCCCTGGCTGGCAGGCTGAAGGAAGCCAAGGGGTAATTGTAAACTGTAGGGTGACATGGTTGGATTTGCAGGTTGGAAAGGTCCCTGTGAAAGCTGGTGTGTGGAAGGGTAGGAGAGGGAGGCTGGAGGCAGGGAGGCCAGTGGGGAGGCTGTCACAGCCACCTGGAGAGAGGTGCTGAGCCTTCCCAACCTCCAGTCTCTGGTCTTCTGTGTTGTCTCTGACGTTTGGGGAGCAGGGACAAGATAAACCATCGCAATCTCAGCGACCCCCCAGAGGGTGGTCTTAGGGGGCGCCCAGGTGTGGTGGGCGCAGTGTTCCAGGACCCTGGGGAGACCAGTCTGTCCTGGTGGAAGTGAGCCCCGGCTAGTGGTAGCCGCAGGGCGGAGAGCCCTTCCCAAGGCCAGCTGGCTGACCCTGCTCTCCAGCTGTCTGTCCCTCTGTCCATATTTCTGTCCTCTCACTTCCCAGGGTGGCATGTACATCTTCCAGCTCTTTGACTCCTACGCCGCCAGTGGGATGTGCCTTCTCTTTGTGGCCATCTTTGAATGCATCTGCATCGGCTGGGTGTACGGTGAGTAGAGGCTGAGCCCTCGCGCACCCCAGAGGCCGCCATGGTGCCCAGCACATGCACACCCGGGACCCGGCTGGGCCTGGGTTCCCTGTGGCTGGTCTCCATCTGCATCAACCTCTCCGTCCTCCCCTCAGGGACTTCTTGTCCTTTCCCACTTGTCGGGAGACCCTCCTGCTTTTATATCCCTGCAGCAGAGGGAGGGGTTCCAGGCTCGGACACTGTGACCTTGATTCTGTCCTTCTGCCCCTGATGCTCAGTTTTCCCACCTGCAAAATGGAGTAGTGTCTCCGAGCAGGAGGTAGTGTAGGCAAAGCAGGCGGCCCAGTGCCCAGCCCTCAGTCAGCGCATGCCTTCTGGTTCCCCAAACCGTGTGAGTGCGTGAGGGTTGCTGGTCTCGATGATGATGCACACTGTCAAGTGTGGTTCGGGAATAGACACCCCACAGGCCACACGTCCGGCCCTCACCTTCAGAGCCCTGACCCCCGCCCCCATGCAGGTCAGCCAGCCCCTGGCCCTGCCTCAAAGGGACCACCTTCCTCCTTTCCCCCAGAAACTCCTGCCCGTTTCCTGGACCTCACTGCCCAGGGTCAGAAGGGGTCTTCCCAATATTGAACCAGAGTCCCTTCTACCGCAGTTTATCCTGACACCTCACATATGTAACACCTTGGTAGTTTTTAAGCGGTAAATAGGGTTCCTGCCGCAATGTGTCTTGGGCTGGGGAAACCAGACACTCATAGCCTTCCCTCTGAGTCTTGTACAGAAATCTTCTGGGGTGTGTATGCCCATCTTCTTTATTCTGGACAGGAAGCAACCGCTTCTATGATAACATCGAAGACATGATTGGCTACCGGCCGTTGTCACTCATCCAATGGTGCTGGAAAGTCGTGACCCCCGGGATCTGTGCGGTAAGGGCCCTGCCGGGAGCCGCCTGCATCCCACCCACCCACCCACCCACCTACCCACGTACTTCTGCACCCCAGAGCCCAGACCTGGCTGAGGCCGAGACTGAGGAGGTGATGTCCCCCTGGGGACCCTCTGCGCCCTCAGAAGGTCCGAGGCACCTGACACTTTTCAAAGCCGGCATTGTGGGGACAGTCTCTGGGCTTGGCCAGGGGGCCTCACTAGGACCCCAGCCCTGCAACCAGCTTGCTGTGTGATTGTGAGCAAATCACCTCCCTTCTTGGGACCTCAGGTTCTATGCCTGCACATGTATAGAGGCGGCTGGGACCTGCCTCTGTGGGGGCCGAGGGTCCTGTGAAAGGCATTTGGCTCTGCTGTTCACAGTGAAGCAGCAGTGTGAGGGTGAAGGGGCCCACGCTCTGCCCCTCACGTCAGACCGGGAGAGGCCTTTGTGAGAGGACGTTTAACTAAAAAGACAAAACCCCCTGCTCTTCACCCAGTTCTTGGCACTGGAAGTATCTCAGAGCATCTTCACAAACCATCTTAGTTCTGAAAGGCAGCTTTGAAACCAGCCCTGAGAAGTAGCTAGGAAAAAATAATAATTCCTGACTGGGCAGAGGCGGGGGGTGAGGCTCCTGGGGGTCGCGGAGGGTCTCCTGGGATCTGTGGGGGTTAGTTCCCCGTGTTTCTCGCTGTGGACCCAGCAGGGCGTCACCTCTCCGAGGCCGCCACACGGGGTTGACTGTCTCCCCTGCTGGCTGCCCGCACGCAGGCTGAGGGCCGCCCCAGGGACCTTTCCCCGTCTCCCCGCAGGGCATCTTCATCTTCTTCCTGGTCAAGTACAAGCCCCTCAAGTACAACAACATCTACACCTACCCCGCCTGGGGCTATGGCATTGGCTGGCTCATGGCCCTGTCCTCCATGCTCTGCATCCCGCTCTGGGTCTTCATCAAGGTGTGGAAGACGGAAGGGACACTGCCGGAGGTGAGCAGCCTGGGAGGAGGGGTCAGGAAGGGCGGCTCAGAGGTGGAGCGTATGGCTCAGGGCAGGGCTGGCAGTGCTGGGAGGACTGGTGAGTGTGGGCACAGCCATGGGCACGTCTGGGTCCCCGCTTCCTCATCTGGGCAATGGGTGTGATGAGAACGTGTCCCTACGTGTCTCCCAGGGAAGCCTGGCCAACTCCTCCCTGGCGGGTATTCGTCAGTACTGCTGTGCTGAAGCCTTGGGGTTGAGACATTTTCCCTGAGCTCAGCCTCAGTTTCCTCATCTGTAGAATGGGTCAACAGCAGTCCCTCACTTACAGAGGTTGTTTGAGGACTCAGTGAGTATGCAGAGGGAAAGCACTTAGACCAGGACCTGGGGGAGAGAGAGAGACCAAGTGTTAGCTCTTACTGCTCTGTTGATTCTGTTCATTAAGGACCCCATTCCCAGGGCACAGGGAGAGGGTCTGACATTTGTGGAACATCTATCCTGTGTCGTCGCTATGCCAAGCTCTCTCTGTGCTGCATCTCCTCTAGTCCTCAGAGAAATTAAGTCATTCGCCTAGGATCACACAGCCAAAAATTAGCAAACCAAAATTTTTTAACAATCTTATTGAGGTATGTTTTCTATATTGTATCATAAAATTCACCCATTTCAGGTATACAATTCAGTGGGGTTTTTTTTAGTAACTTTCTGTGTAGTGCAGTCATCACCATAAATCAGTTTGCAAATATTTGTATGTATTTATTTATTTATTTTATTTATTTATTTTTAAGATCCCTGGTGCCCATTCCCAGTAAGCCCTGTTCCCAAGCCCAGACACGCACCAATCTGTCTCTGTGTGTGTGCCTCTTACGGGCGTTTCCTGCCAGTGGAATCCTGCAGTATGTGGTCTCTTGGTAGCAGAGTGAATTTGGACCCCAACCCGTCACACACCCCCACCCACTCTCTCCTCACTCTCCTTTCCCACCCGCTGGCAGATCAGAAGGTCTGAGTCAGCTTCTCGCCCATTTTGCAAACTGTCTGCCGTGTGGCAGACGCTGCTCTAAGCCGTCTACAAGCACTAGGCCACTGACTCCTCACAGCAGTCCTGTGAGGCGGAGGAGCTTCCTGTCCCCACGTCACAGGTGAGGAAACTGAGCACAGAGAAGGGAAGCAGGTTACCCAAGGGCACACAGCCTCTGAGTGATGCAGCAGATACCCTGTGCCCCCTGCCCCCGCCTCGTTCCTGCCCCAACGCAGCACCCCAGGGCTCTCGGGGCTGACCTGCGTCTCACAAGCATGCGGCCTGGGTGCAGACACGCACAGGCAAGAGCCAGCTCTCCTGCCCACCCAGGGGCCTGAGCTCCAGAAAAGCCACCATCCAGCCAGGAGGGGCAGGCTGAGAGGGAAGGTCCCTTTCTCCAGCCTGCTCGTGCCCTCAAGCAAGTCAGGGTCCTCCGCTCCTGCAGGGAATGTAGGTCAAGGGCAGTTGTTAATTCTGGTTTGGGACCAGACGTGTCCAGAGGAGAGCAGCCCTGGAGCCCTAACCCCTTGGCCATGGCAGGCCCCTGCCAGTTAGTTCCCCTCCTTCCATTTCCAGAAGGTTCTGCCCGCTGATGGGAAGGTTCTGGAAGGAAAAATGGGGTCAGAGAACTGCTGTGAGGGTGGGTAGTCTGTGCTAAGAGCTGTGGATGGGTCAACAAATCTGAGCCACCTCATGACAACGCTAGAGGCAGGTGCCACTGTGACCCCCTTGGACAGATGAGGGAATGAGACACAGAGGGTTAAGTTCTTGCCCCAGTTAAGTGGTGGGACCGGGAGTCAAGCCCAGGTGTCTGGTTCCAGAGCCCGTGCTCCCAGCGCCTGTCCTGTGTCAAGAGCCTAACACCATACCTGGCACCCAGGAGGTGCTCGGCATTGCCGAGGGGTGGGCAGGGGTGCGGGAGCTGCCTGTTAATCCCGTCCGGGCAGGATAGGTCCAGCTTCTCTCAGGCACGGCATGATCTGAAAGAGAAAACAGAACCTTGATCATAAGAAACCAGCCACCCCAAAGTCTTCCCAGCCTTCCTGGGGAGAAGGTTTATGCCCAGGAAAGGCCTCCCAAATCCTGGCCTGATGTCTTCTGGGGGTGCACATGAGGCTGAGGTGTGGGACCCGAGGCTGGGCCGGGGGGGCAGGAGCGTGTGTCCAGGGTCTGCCCGTGGCCTCCACTCCCTCATCGGTAGAGTAGACGATGGCCACCCTGTCTGCGCCCAGCCCAGAGCCGGCCACTCTGCCAGGCGGCGTGAGGCTGTGGCCTTAGGGATAACGTTTCCGTCTTTAGAGACACACCGCCTGTTCCCCTGGATGGGGGAGCGTGATGACAGCCTTTTGTGGGAAACGTACCTGTTTATCCAGCGATCATTATAGGAACGGCTCTGGAGGTGCCGTAGCTCATCCTCACAGCAGCCCTTCGGGCAGGTACTCCTATCCCATTTCACAGATGGGAAAACAGCCCAGAGATGTTAGGTGACTTGCCCCACATGTAGGGAGGCTAAGCAGCTTCTCTGTCTCCACGGGTACAGCTCTCACGCCCCGGCCACCTGCAGCGGGCCAGGTACAGCGTGGGCACTTCCGCTCACTGTCTCCTTACTCCTCACCCAGTGATTGTCCCCATGTCCGGGGGTGGGGGCGGGAAACGGAGACCCGGAGGTCCACGCATCGTCCAGGACAGAGCTCTGAGTGGCAGGGCTGGGGCTGGGGGCTTCACTGCCCCGAGGTGTCCACCGTGCCGTTGGGAGGTGCCGAGGCAGGCCCAGGACCCTGGCAGCCGCTCTCAGACAGCTCTTTTCCTCTCCAACCGTGTAGAAATTCCAGAAGTTGACGACCCCCAGCGCCGATCTGAGCACGCGGGGCAAGCTTGGGGCAGGCCCACGGACGGTGGTGGTTAATGACTGTGACGCCAAACTCAAGGGTGATGGGACCATTGCAGCTATCACAGAGAAGGAGACGCACTTCTGAGCGCCCCTGCCGCCTTGATGCCTCTTCCGCTCCTCGCCCACCCCGTCTCCGCCGTCCCCGCCGTCCCCGCCCTGTGTACAAATGAATACCTGAACCATGTACTTCACCTAATGGTAGAGGCTTGCTCGTTTTGCACAGGATTCATTAACAAGTTAATTTTAAGGTGGCCGCACCCACTCTGGTTTCAAGTCACATCCCCTCCTCGCCCCCCAGTTGCCATGTGAGTAACAATATGAAGAGAGAATCCTGTACAGGGACTAGTATCATCCTCTCGTGCTAGGACGCTTTTAACCAGCATTTTCTAGGGGTTAGGAAGTTGTTTCATAGGGCCAGACTTTTATACTCGGGCTGTGGGGCAGGTGGGCGGGAGCGATGCCTGTCCCTCTCCGTCAGCCTTTGAACCCACCGGTTCATGTCCCACCTTTGTCCCTGACCGCGCAGCTGCCCTTCCTCCGCGCTGCCATGCTTCCCCTTCAGCCCCTCCCTAGCTTCCTAGAGGTGGGTTTGCAGACAGCAAGGCTGTGTCAGAGAAGAAGTCCCAGCAGACTCAGGACTCCTGGGTGGCAGGCCCTCCTCTTCCCTGGTCCCACCGGGTGATCTGGGGCACTTCCCTCCCCTCTCGCGTGTCCCCAGTGGGGCGGGCTGGATCAGGTGACCTCTGAGGTTCTGCCCACCCGGCTTCATCTCTTGGGGGTGCTCTGCGTGCCTCCTTAGCTTGCAGACCCGCTGTTGAGCTCGGGTTCTTCTGAAGACTTCCAGGTGGGCAGTCCCTCGCCCCTCACCCCCTTATTTAAAGTCAAGTTTGTCATGGAAACTTTGTGGTTTGATTTCATCCATGAGCATTCCCATCCTCGAGACCAGCCAGGTCCTCGGCCCTGTGGCAGGGCTCCTCCTGGCCGTCTGCTCACACCCTCTGCTCTGCCTCTCTGTCCTCAGAAGGGCTGGCTGGAGTTGCCTGTGCGCTGGTTCTCGGGCCCGGGCAGCAGCCTCTATTCTGCTTGCGGCTGTCTGTCCTGCCACGGCCCCCACCGGGATCTGCATTGTAGGACCTTCCAGCAGCCTCCAGGGAGGGAGCTGTGGTCGGGCCTGGAGCCTGGTTTCCTCCTCCAGCCCCTTCTTTGTCCCCCTGCCTCGTTTGGTCCCTCTCGCTGTCATCCCTGCCCTCCTCCCTCTCCTGCCATCTTGTGACCTCCAGTCCCTCCCCATCCCTTCCTGTCACCAGCAGAACCCTGGAATTTTCACAAGGCTTCTTCCCTACCTTTTTCCCAGGAGCCAACGCACCTGCTTCCCTGGCCAGGGAGCTGAGAAGCCTCAGCCTCACTGATGGGGAGATGGGGGCTCCCACCCGTCCCTCGGTACAGCCCTAGGGTGTGGGGAGGTGGCTGGTGCCGCGCCAGGCCTCCCTGGCTGACCCCTCTCTTCTTTAATTGGATTTGACGGCAAGCCTCTGCCTTGGATCCGGAGTTATTTGGGGACAGGGAAGGTGCATTCTTTATCCTTTTCCTTTACGTTCCCTATCTTATTCGGTGGAAATGCGAGTTTCCTCCAAACAGAGGATTTAGTTTCCTGTAATAAACCTGCGTGTTTGATTGGCCCAAATGCCCAGCTTCTCTGCCCCGGCCAGCCCCCATCTGAAGCCCGCGTTTGCTAAGAGGGATGCCAAGCGCCCCCCAGGCGAGTCGGGATGAGCTGTCTGCTCCGGTGGAGCCAGGAAATGGATGCAGGAAGACCGGGGCTCTGGCTGAGCCCCCACCTGTGTCCATCGTCGTCTGCTTTTCTCCCAACAGGTCGGGGAGGGGGTCTCCCCACTGCTGCTGCTACCGGTTCTCCACCAACCACTGTCGCCAGTGCACAGCCCCCCGGCCTAGCTGGGGACAAGCCGCATTGTACTTGTGGCACTTAACACTTCACTTACTTCACGGGACTCATGGTGCAGGGCGGAGGGAGGGTTTTTGTTCTTTGCTTTTTGTAATTTCCTACTAGTATTTGGGTAACTTTGGGGGGCGGGGAGGGAAATGCGGGGGCAGGTGAAACGTCATTGCAGTGACTTTTTTGATATTCATTAGAAACAATACATCCTTTCTGAAATATTTACAGTATTATTAAAAAATGAACAAGGTTGTACTGTTTTGCACAATGAACGTTTTTATTGGGTATTCAAAGGGTACACGATTGTCAGCTTACTCATTTTTAAAAATTAAAGAAGTGAACAAACTCTCTGTGGCTGTTCCTGGCAGAGTGGTATTCATCGGGTGGTTCTTCCTGTTTTATTACTTCCGTGATATTCCTGCCAAACCATCTTGGCATTTGGAGGTTGCTGTTTCAACTGGGGATTACAAGTTAGAAACACCCAGGGCTGTTTCAGGAGCCCACACTGCCTTTCATGTGATCCCCATGCACTGAAGGTCTACTGTGTGCTAAGTGCTTTACAAAATTTCTCTCTTTAAATCCTACCACAACCCCACTTTATTTGTCTATTACTTCCCCTGCTTTACAGACAGGGGAAATTGAGGCACAGAGAAGTCAAGCCATTTGCCCAGAGCCTCACAGCTAGTAAATAGCTGGACCAGAAAGAGAAGTCAGCTCTGTCTGAACCCAAAGCCCAGTCCCCTTGTCACTACACCTTACTCTCCCTCAGGCTGCAAGACGCAAAGAAGGCGAGAGCCACCCCGTGATGGCAGCGACGGTTGCCACAAAGCTCCTGCACCTGTCCTAGGGGGCAGCCCTGCGTGTCTGAGGCAGGCAACGGGGGGTGGAAGGAGACAAGGATTTGGAGCGTGCAGCTCTGCTTTGGGCTCTGGGATCCACCTTTGACAGCCTCAGTTTTCTCATCTCTAAAATGGGGATAATACCTCCTGCTTCAAACTTGGGATGACTGTGAGATCCTATTCACTCTGGGTGTGAATGGTAAAGCTTTGTGTTCACACTGGTTATCATTATCCTGAAAGAATTGTGCCTAAGCTCTCAAAGTGTGTTGTTGCTCAGAACTTAGACAAAAATCTCTAAATCTGTGTCTGAGATTTCCAGACAGTGGCTCAGGACCATGGAGTGTGCTTTGTCCTGCTAGCACATGGCACAGCAAGGTCGTCAGCACACAGGGTCTGCTCATTCCTATCTGATTGGCTCTTTTGCTTAAAATCCAGGTCCACCTGAACCTGTCTTGGCCTCTTGCCACATGTGAGGTGGTAACATCTGCTCACAGGGAAAGCATCCCACAAAGATCCAGAATTCAGAAAATCCCTGTGACTCCCCAGAGGGTCCCTGAGTACCTTATAACTTCACAGAGCCACGGGGATCGGTCCAGTCACCCGTCCCCTGCCCACGTGCCCTCCTTGTGTCTGAAAGTATATTGTGTTAGGCAGTGATCAGCAGCAAGGCACAAAGAGGCTGCGTCATGGAAATGTGGGTCTCCCTCATTCCCAGGAAATCTGATTTGCAGACTCCCGAGCTTACAGAATTGGTAACTTGTGGCATTAATTCACCCAGTAGACCTGGCAGGCTGCAGTGTGTCTAGCAACCCCTGCTGGCCAAGTGTGACTCTGCAGCCTAGCTCTATTAGGTGCTGCAATTAACCAGAGGAGAGGGGAGGCCTAAGATATTTTTCTCTGGGTTGAGGGAGGGGATCAGACACCAAATAGCTGGCACTTTGGGCTGAGAACTGCAAATTCTGGAAAATAGGGTCATGTATTCGGTAGGTCTTACTGAGCATGCACCGTGCTCCTTGCCTGGACCCAGGACTAGGGGTATTGAGAAAAGTGGAACAGCCCCTTGTCTTGAGTGTCCCTGCCCTTCCTAGTCAAGAGGAGAGGTGCCCACACTCCTCTGGACAGGGGCAAGTGCATGGAGAGAAGCTGCTCTGTCTTCCCCAGTCTTCACCAGCCAGTTTGAGCTCTGCAGTGTGGCCCCGGGCAAGTGTGCCCACTTCTCCGGGCCTTGGATTGGCCACTAGTAGAAAGGTGAAGAAAATGTGACCCAGAGAGGAAATATAGCTGGCTCAAGATGCCCCTAGAAGTCCTCTGCCCTCCCGTCTCATACTCAGCCCCCTGCACCCTCTCAGGCTGTGAAAAATCAAATGAGCCCTTGGCCGGGGCACCTCATGACCCGCTAGGGAGCAGAGTCAGTCTTTGTTGCCAACTCTTGGCCTTCTCTGTCTCTCACTTTTGAATAAGGTCCACTTCGCGAAGGATACTGAGAGGAGCCACACAGGCACTGCCCTCAGAGCTTCAGGCTAGCTGGACTGTCAGGACCACCCCCACGAGAAACTCCAGGGCAGAACGTGCCAGGGACAAGTGCTCAGGGAGTGCCAAGGGCAGGATCAGAGCAGTTTATTGAGCACCTACTATGTTCCAGGGGTCATGCCTGCATTACCTCATCAGAGCCTCACAACAAACCGAGCAGGTAAGTGTTATCCCATTTTTTTATATAAAAGAACTAATGTTTAGAGACCATAAATAATTTGCCAAAAAATGATACCGGATATACCTCCTGGAGAGTGGAGGAGCTGAGTAGGACCGAGGTTTGCCGGGTCTGCCTAGAGGCCACATACCAAAGCACTTAACCAAGGACTGGAGACTTGAGTTGCACCTTGAGGGATGTGAAGACTTTGCCAGGCAGGGAAGTGCATCTGAGATGGGGGAACAGCCTGAGCAAAGGCAGAGGCAGAAAAATGTCTTTGGGGAAACATGGTGAAAGCCAGAGTCCCGCCCCCCAGCCCTGGTTTACTCTTATAACGCATTGTGCGACTTCACCTGCTGTGTGGCTGCGGTGAGCCCTCCCCAGTTTCTCAGAGTAAGGGGTTTGGGTAACACCAGCATCAGTGCAGGTCCTGGCACAGAGCAGATGCTTCCTGGGGCAGGGGCTTCGATGAATAAACACCCAGCTTGCTTGAGAGTGGGGAGCTATGGGAAAGGGAATGAACAGGCACTGAAGACCTACCTGGTGCTGGAAACCATGCTGGCTCCCCCATAAGTAGCACCCTGCCCTCGTTCCCCGTGCGGGTTGGCATGGTGGTCACCTTCTACCAATGAGCAAATGGGCTCAGAGAAGTCGATTTGGCTGCCCCAGGTCCCAGAACTGGATAGCTGCAGAGCTATGGTAACAGGCCTGGGGTCTCCGGCTCCAAGGCCCATGCCCTTTCCATAGACCACCTTTGGAAGGCACTGAGTGCCGCCATGAGCACTGATGGATCATTCATGGCCATGGGGAACCGGCTGGTGGTGGAGGCCGTGTGGGAAAGATCTGAGGGTCTTCAGGAGCCTTGAAACACCTCAGGTGACACTAGGGACCTCTAGAAGTCTCCAGAGTTTCCCAGAAATGATATCCTGCCACTGGGGTTCACTGAGAGGGACAAGGGAACGTTTGGGGCCAGTGAGGTGTTGATAGTGGAAGGGACCATTGGGACCCCTGGAGACCTAAAAGACAAGTTAGGGGGTCCTAGGAATCCAGCAGAATTATGTGGAGCCATCAGTACGTGATGGAGCCCTTTGGGAGCTAGGAGGGGTTGAGGGTACTGGATGGTACCCGTACTCACACACATAGGGGACCGCTGGGGAAAATAGAGAATCATCGCAGAGTATGTCAGAGTTACTGAGGGCCATCCAGAGTTGTAAGAATATCAGGGCCCTTGGTCATTACTGCGGGGCTATGGAGCCATCCAGAGTTCTAGGGGGCACTTGGGGTCACCTTGTGGTAAGCGTGTTTCTGGAGAGCACCCTGCAGGATGCAGCCTTGAGGAAAGGGGAGGAGGGGAGCTCAGAAATGCTTTCCGGGGGCGGGGCAGGGCAGTGAATCTGACGTGAATGTGAGTGAAGGCAGGGGGCGGCCCGGCAGTGATGGGGAGGCCCCGCCTGAACTGCAAACCAGGGGAGGCGGTGGGCAAGGAGGGCCTGGGCTGAGAACTCCACGACCTTGACCTTGAGAGAGTGGTGCAGGCTTTGCTCTTCCAGAGAGACTCCCCCACCCCCCACCTAGGGTGTCAGACTAATTCTAGCCAACACTTGGCTTTTCTTATTCTCCCAGGAATCTTCTCTGCCTTCCTTTTGAGTATCTTCCCAAAGCGAACCATTTCTAGAGTGAGGAGACGCTCATGGCCTGGTCTGAACAGGAGCTTGGGCCCAAACAAAGAAGGGTGACTTAGGAGAAGCCCAGCAGAGGGTCTGGGCCTGATCGGTGGGTCCCCGTGAGCAGACAGTGGGGAGAGGGGTCAGAGGAGACAGCAGAGCAAAGGCAAGTGTCATTTACTGATCGCTGAGAGTATCATTTATTCAGCACCTCCCATGCACCTGGGATAGGGTCAGGTATTTTCTATTAGCCTCAAAACTACCCTGCAACTGCGATTCATTCCGACTGTACAGTTGTGGAAACAAACTCAAGAGAAGTAAGTGGGGGAACTTGCCCAGCATCACACAGACTGAGCTGGAATTCAAAGCCAAGTCTATCAAACCCAGAGTCCTTGGTTTTTTTCTCTATACCAGGCGGCTATTGGGTGACCTGGGGCTCCCACAAGGAAGAACGAGCTGGGGGACCTCCCTCCCCTGATCACTGCCCTCCTACCCGGAGTCCTACCCGGAGATGGGCTCTGGTGGCAGCAAATCAGCCACCAGGTGGCGCTGCTGCTAAACCCAACCCCCGTCCTTGGGATCCAGGCTCCGACCAGTGAGGTCAGAACTGGAGCAGAGACTGGAACTCGAGACTAGAGGGTCCAGAGGCTCCAGATGAGGGACCAAGAGGCTGCCCTTGACAGAAGGGCACGATTCACCCTTCTCACCCCGCCCCATCCTGAGCTGTGTCTGCAGTGCTACCGCAACACCCAGATGCCCCTGCCTTCAGTTCTCAACAGCCTCACTCACTGGCTGTGTGGCCTTAGGCAAATGACTTCACCTCTCTGATGTCAGTTTCCTCATCTGTGCAACTGGACAGAATAAGCCCCTCTGACATTGAGGGGCTTAAAGGAGACAATGGTGTGCGCCTAAAGTGTCTGGCACATGGAGAGAGTGTGCTTCTTGTTACATGTAGCTCTGCTCAGGATGCTGGAGTCAGGAGACCTGCATCCTGGTTCTGAACTTGCTCTGTGCCTTGGACAAAGTCATTTCGCCTCCCTGGGCCTCAGTTTCCTCATCTGTAAAATGGGGCTAATCACAGGAATGTTCTCTTTTGGCTATTTTAAGGATTAAATGAGATAGCGGCTATATGGCCTTTGTTTTATAGAGCTCCCAATAAACAGGAAAGGTATTAAAAATATGAAAATTTCCAGGGGAGTGTGGATAGGTGAATATGAAAATGATGATAAAATATGAGTAGCACAGGGAAGCTTCTCAGGGATGGACCTGACGTGGGACAGACTGTGGGTTTGCTCTGACCGTGTACTAGCAATTACAGAGGTCCCGCCACTAGGCCCTGCCTTGGTACCTGCCCAGCCTCCCTCTAGTCCCTACCTTGCTCCGTCTGCCCGGATGTCCTGCCCCAAACCCATTTGGACACAAAAATATAGCACACAGATGAGAAGGCCAGACACTGAGATGTAGATAATGATTATCTCTGGGTGATACGTTTTGGGCTGACTTTAATTTTCTCCTTTCTTTCTATGCCATCTAATTTTTTCTTTAACAAAGAGCATCTATTGCTTTTATATTCCAAAAAATAAAATCAATAAAGCTATTTTTAACAATCCTCTCCTCACCACTGGGAGGCTGGTTACAAACGCAGGCCCGCAGGGAATGGAAAATGATTCTCATGTGGTTGGAAGAAATGACAAGAGAGAGAAGGGGAGGATGTTACCACTGCATACATTCCTCAACCTCGGCTCCAGCCTCTGCTGAGGCCTCTGGGCGCCCAGTGAGCTAAGCCTCAGGAGGAGGGAGAAGCAAATGGGGCAGGACCCCTCCTCTGCGCCACATAATTCTCCAAACATTTATGGATGTGCCAGCGGCTTCAAGCTTGTCACAGGGAACTTGTCTGTAGTGAGCTTCTCACAGCTGTTTGAGGGGAGAAGGAAACACACTAGCAAGGAAGCCACTCTTTGTTGAGGGCTGACTGTGTGCTCATTACTGCCGCCCTTTTATCTCAGGAGACCTACCCTCCCCACACACACTCATTGAGGGAGCTGGGATTATTAGCCCAATTTACAGATGAAGAAACTAAGGTCCATGCTTGTATATTTGCTTTGTGAACAGCTCCTTTTGGGAGTCCACTGGGGCATCTCAAACTCAAGTTTCCCAGTTGAATTCATCTCCTCTAACCCCACACCCACCAGTCTGTTCCTCCTGTCTCAATAAATGACACCACCATCCAACCACTTCCTCCATTCAGCAAATATTGGTTGAGGACCCACAATGACTCTGCCCTCACAGAGCTTACATTCTAGTGGGAGGACAAGACAATGAATTTTTTTTTTTTTTTTTTGCGGTATGCGGGCCTCTCACTGTTGTGGCCTCTCCCGCCGCGGAGCACAGGCTCCGGATGCGCAGGCTCAACGGCCATGGCTCACGGGCCCAGCCGCTCCTCGGCATGTGGGATCCTCCCGGACCGGGGCACGAACCCGCATCCCCCGCATCGGCAGGTGGACCCTCAACCACTGCGCCACCAGGGAAGCCCTTTTTTTTTTTTTGACAATGAATATTTTTTAATTGAAGTATGGTTGATTTACAATGTTTCAAGTGTATAGCAAAGAGATTCAATTTTATATATATTTATAAAACTGAATCATATATATATGATTCATATATACATTTTTTTCAGATTCTTTTCCATTATAGGTTATTACAAGATGACTGAATATTTTAAAGAGTAAAAATATACAGTATAGAAGATGATAAATAATGGGGCCAGAAAGAAAGTGGGGAAGAGGTACAGGGAGGGCCAGGGAGTACGGAGTTGTGTTGGAATTTTAAATAGGATGGTCAGGGAAGGGGGGGAGGGAGAAGGGCGGGGAGCCTGTGGCTGTCTGGGGAAGAGCATTCCAGGCAGAGGAAAACAGCATGTGCAACAGCCCTGGGGTGAGGGCTTATCTGCACTGTTCCCAGAGCAGCTAGGAGGCCAGGATGGCTGAAGCAAGGGGAACAAGGGGAGCGTGTAGAAAGGAGGTGAGAGAGGTGGTGGGCAGATCACCAGCTGGGAGGCTGGTGTAGATGTGAGCTAAGGAGCTACAGGAGGGTTTTCAGCAGAAGAGGAACGTAATCTGATTTCTGCTGTAATAGGCTGCTGTGGGGGTCTTGGGTGGAGGCAGGGAGACCAGTGAGGAGGCTGTTGTCATCCAGGCAAGCGATCTTGGGGGTTGGACTGGAGAGAGAGGGCAGATGTTGTCAGATTGTGGCCATATTTTGAAGGTAGGATTTCCTGGGGGTTTGGAAGTGGGTGTGAGGGGAATCAAGGATGCCCGGCATGTGGGCCAGCTCGTCAACTGAGAATCCTCCTCACTCTCCACATTCCACCAATCAGCCAGTCTCCCCATCCTCTTCCTTGGTACCTCTCAAATTCACACACTCCTCCATTCCAGCCACTGCTGGACTCTGCGCCCTCACCTGGGCTGCTGCCGTGGCTTCCTGCCTGGCCTGCACCGCCCCTCCCCGGTGCATTCTCTGCTTGTGATCAGGCCCTTCACACCTGTCAGTGCCCCTGGCTGACTGGAGCACTTCCCACCTCGCTCAGCACCGGCTGTCAGGGAGCTTTCCTTCTGCCTGAGAGTTACTACCCCAAAGGGAAATCAGGGGGTACCAGCACCAACAGAGGGGGGGAATGATGCTCGGTCACCAAAAGCCCCAAAAGTGCATACCCCAGCCACACATAACCACCAGGCCAGTTCCATGACCAAGCATCATTCAGAGGGGTAGAGAATGGCAGCCCCAGAGCTGGCAGAGAAGGCTTCCTGGAGGCGGTGGTGGGGATTGGGCCCTTGAAGAAGTCCAGAGCTTAGTGATTTCAACTGGGGGCTCTGGCATCTCACAGATGTGGTTTGAATTCTGGCTCCACCACTTACACCATCTGGGTGACCTCAAGCAAGTCTCTTTGCCTCTCTGAGCCTCAATTTGCCTCATCTGCAAATTGGAACCAATAATCCCCAGGCTTTGTGATTTTTGCAAGACCTGAGAGTTCCATTAGGGTGTTCGCTTAACTTAGGATAAGGTCTCCTAGGGTCTGATGGTCCCCCATAAAAGGAACAGGCTCAAGCTCTGAAGTCAGACAGACTGGATTCCCATCCCAGCTCAGCCACTTACTAGCCCAGTGACCCACAGTGAAGCCACCACCTCTCTGAGCCTCCAACCCCTCTCCTGCAAAAGGGAGCCCACCACTCACCAAAAAGGCAGCTGTCTGTGCACCCAGCACATAGTAGGTGCCCCGCCACAGTGCTAGAGAGTTTGGACTTCACTCTGGAGGCAGCTGGACCCGCTGCCTGAATGCTCCCCCCGCCTTCGTGGGCGGGGCAGCTGCAGCCCCCACTGGAGTGTTTTTATCCCCAAGCCGCAGTGGGCTCCGCAGAGCTCGGCAGAGTCCCTGCGCACGGACAAAGAGCTGTTGTTCCCGCAGATCTAAAATTGCCTCCCTCTGATTGCCGCTATACAAACCCAGGCGGCTGCTCGCTTCCCCCATCCAGTTGGGTCTATTTCAAGAACACGCTGATTAGCGCTGATTGCGCCTTGATTATGGCGAGCGCATAGCCCAGCCTCCTCCCCAGGCTCCGCGGGGAGTCCATGCTCCTGCTCCGACCGTGGCCCCGCGGCACCCAGGGGCCCTGGACCCGCGAGGAGTGCAACATTGCCAGGCTGGGGTCCTCGCTCTGCCTCCACCGCCTGTGGGACTTGGGGAGGTCACCTCCCCCCTCTCCAGCCTCTCTTCCTTCCACGGCAAAATTCTGTGCTCAAGCAGGCAAGGAAAAGAATAGCGCCTATAGGGAAGTGTGGCTTCAACGGTGGGCTTTCAGACATTGTGGTTGTGATTGTCATGAGGAGAAGGAACATAGTTTTGGCCGGGGGAGACTTCAAAGCCCCCCATCTCTCTCTGTCTCTGTCTCTGTCTGTCTGTCTCTCTTTCTGTCTCACACACACGCACACACACACACACACACACGCAAACTCACTCCCACCTGTACTTGAGGCTGCCCTTGGTGCAGTGGGGTGAACTTTAATAACCAGAGCGTCCCTTAACTGAGCGCGTGCTAGGCACCCAGGGCACACGATCTCGTGTGCAAACGCCTCAGTCATCTTTTGAGGCACCTATCTCATGTCCTGTGCAGGTGAGGTTCCTGACGCTCCCAGAGGTGATGTGACTTGCCCATACCACCCAACCAGGGAATGGTGAAATCTGGCTTTGAACCAAGGTCGTTGTGAGGGCGAAGCCTGTGCTTCCCAGCACCCCAGAGCCTGCCCAGGGCTCTTGGCCAGGGTTAAGGGAAACCATGAAGAAGAAGAATAGATCAGACATCGAATGCTATTTGTTTCTACGATTCTAGTCCTGTGTGATCCTGGAAAAGCATTTTTCCCCTTCAGGGGCCTGTTTCTTCCTCCGTAAAATGGGGAATCGACTCAGGGCATCCCAGATTCTAGCCATTGCCCGTGATGAATGGACTGATTCTTGGAATAATCTGAAAGTACCTTTTAAAAATGTAGGTTCTGGACCCAGTCATTAGAGATCTGAAATCAGTAGGCCTGGATGGGCCCAGGAAGCAGTGTTTTAAGACACTACAGGCGTGGGTCAGTTGTTCTGTCTGACAGCAGTCAACTCTGCCCCAGACTCCTCAGGCCCCCGCCCCAGCCCCACCCATGCACAGGACCTGTCTGTTCTCCAAAATGGGCCTCCAATCCATCTGGTTCTCTGCGCCCCCCACTACGCCCTGCCCCCAGCCCCAGCTCCCATCACCACGTGCACCAAGCACTGCAGCAGCCTCCTCCCTGGACTCCCTGCTGCCGCTCTGGCCCCTCTCACCCATCTTCTACACTGCAGGTTGAAGGATCTTCTTGAAATGCAAATCCAAACACCAGCACCACCTCCTAGCCTAAAGCGTCAAGGGCTCCTCATTGCTCCAGGCACAAAGACTGAAGCCCACGCTCTGGTCTGCACGTCCCTGCAGCCCCGGGGGCTGCTCTCCCACCCCCAGCCTCATTTTACACCACCAACCCCAGCCCCTCCCCGGGTCTTCTTTCAGATTTCAGACTTTGACCCACTGTGTGAGTCAAAGGTCCACCAGAGGGCCTTTGCATCGCTGTTTCTTCTTCTTAGAGCACCTCCTCTCCCTTCTTTTTCCAGTTAACTCCCGTCCATTCATTAGATGGAACTAAGCCTCACTTCCTGGGAGTATCCTGGGAGAGACTGGGCTGCCGCGGGGATAGTAAACTCCCCGTGCAGGGAGGAGTGCAAGATGATTCTGAGTATCCACTTGGGAGGAGGTCACAGAGGGGATGTCTGCTTTGGGTCTGAGCCCTAGATCCCTCTCCCTACCTGCGAGAGCCTGTGGGCCTCTAGGACAAGGGAGCCCTGCCCTCCTGGGGTGTGGGGAGCGAGGCGGCAGTGGAGACCTGGCCCTGGTCCTCAGAATCCCAGGCAACCTAAGCGAAGGCCTGTTGGCAGCAGCGGGGGCTCCAGAGCTCTGGCAAAGAGACTGGAATTCTCATTCTACTTCCCACTTGGTCCCCGGGTCCTGGGCAGCTCTGGGGAGTGGAACGCTCTGACTCCTGGTTGGCAGCCCTTCCAGCCCCGAAAGGTTTCCGAGGAGCGTGCAGATCAGCTCTCCCTTCTCCTCTCTGCTACCCTGAGGCCCCTTCTCTCTCCAGCATCCTCCAGCCTTTCACCTACCCCCTTCTTCTTCTTCTCTTCGGTACTTCTCCTCCCTCCCCCTCTCCCGTAGGCTTTCACCTCTCCTGCTGTCTCCTCTCCCCTCCCCATCATTTTACACCCCTCTTTGTCTGAAGACCTCGTCCCTGGTTCTCTCTCTCTCTGCAGATCCCCTCCCCCAACCCTGCTCCCATCTGTGTATGAGACCAAGGACCTCTGTCCATCCTGCCCAGGGTCCTAGGGAGTGCTGCAAGTGCCAGGCCAGGCCAGGCTGGACCCCAATGTCACAAACCTGAGGAGGGAGACACGAGTCCCAAGTCCTTCCCCTGATGTCCTGAGCACCCGCCTGACACACAGTGGTGCTTGGGAACTGTAATAGATGGCTAGAGACCGACCTTGGTCTCAGGCTTGACCTCTGGGCAGGGGAATGAACATCTGAGCCGCTCTCTGAGTTTCTACATAGGTCCTCAGAGGGAGAAGGGTCTGGGGGGTTAAGAATCATAAGGCACCTTCACATCCGTCATCTTTGTAACCCTCCCTCTGTGCCTCGGCTGGGTTGGGATGAGTCACCCCAGTGTTATGCATGAAGAAACCCATCTCAGGAAGGTGAGGCCACAAGCCCCAGGTCTACAGTTGGTCTAGCAAGGCCAGGGCTTGAGCTCAGCTGCATGGCCCCTGGAGAACTGTCTCCCTCCATTACCTGGTCCTGGACCCCAGCTTTGGGGACCATCACGGGGCTACTTTGGGGTCTCCAGGGCCCATGCCTGGGATGTGGGAGATAGGCAGAATGTTTGCCCAGATTCCAGGATTCTGCAAACCCCTCCCAGTTTCCCACCCCCTGTTGCTAGGCAACAGCTGCTCAAGGCTGAGGGGACAAGCAGAGGTTGAGTAGAGGGAGGCTGAGCAGCTGGCTCTGTCCTTCACAAAGGGGCTGGTGGAAGCCGCTCCCACGCCAGACCCAGTGAGAACCTGAGCCTCAGAGATGTGCAGGGACTTACTCAAGACCACTAGAGATGAGGGTTAACTCATCCTAGCACCAAAACGCCAGAGCTGGCAGGACCCTTAGAAAGTCTGCTCTTAAAGAACATGCTTGCTATAACCCTCAATGCCTGAGCCAGGGCAGACATTGCTAGTGGATGACCGTACTCCTTCCCACCGAGCCCAGCCTTAGCTCAGAATTCTCAAAACAGTGGTCAGGCAGCTCTAACAGTGGACCAGAGTTGGCATGAAGGATAAACCAATTTATTATCTCGAACCTGCTCCGACCCCCTCATTTACAGATGGATAAACTGAGGCCCAGAGAAATGTGGCAGAATTAAACGTGCATGGGGCCTGGGAGTCAGATAAGCTCAGGTGTAAGCCATGTGCTGTCTTGCTGTGTGACCGTGGGCAAGCCCCTTTACCTCTCTGAACCTCAGGCTCTCGGTTGTAGAATGGGTTTGATGACAGCAAGTCCCCACCTGTGAAAATTAAACCAGGGAGTGGGTGCAATCACTCCCAGGCACTGGGCACAGAGGTGGTGTTTGAGGAATTTTTGACCCCTTCTTTCCTTTCTTGTTTGTCTCCTCCAGGGCTTGGCAGGAGCCAGGCTGGAACCCAGGCATCCCCTTCCCCAGGACACACGTCCCTCAGTCCCAGCTCTGCCAGCTGCTCCGTTCCTGGGGCAGATGTTTGCCCAGCAAGTGGGGTTAAGTGTGAGGAGAGAGGGAGGGGCCAGAACTGAGCACCTGGGTCTTGGTGTCCCTGGAGGAGGAAAGGAAAGATGGGGCTGGGGGACAGGTATCGGCTGGGGAGGGGGAAGGTTGCCTGGCCGCTGGGGTCCTTGAGCGTCTGGCTGGTTGCTCAGGTTTGGAGTCAGCCACTTCCCTCCCTCAACTTCTTTTTCTCTCTGTCCGCCAGACTCAGACTCCACCCCTGCTCTGCCTGTCATGGCTGCTGGGGGAGAAAGCAGCAAGGGCTCCCCCTTCAAACACACACACACACACCACGCGCATACGTCTCAAATGAGCTTATTCAACCCTATGATACAGGAAGAGTCACTGGCCCCAGAACCAGGCACTTGCCACTGGACAGCCCCATCTTGGCTCTTCTAATCCATGCAGGACAAGCTGGGCACCAGCCCACCACCAATCCCACCCGCCTGCGAGCCCCTCCCCCATCTGCCCTCAGCGTGGAAGGTGAGGGTGCTCATTGAACCCACCGTTGGTCCTGTCTCCACATCCAGGCAGGGCTCCCTGAAGGCAGCTCTTGGCTTGGCCAGCGCGATGCACCCAGAGCACACAGTCGGTGCTTTCGGTAAGCGCACGCAGCGGTGCTCAGTGAGCGTGGGCTGAGTGTACACACGTGTGCATGAATGAATGAAGAGATGCACGAACGAACACACGCATGGATGAATGAAAGAACACAGCTCCGTGCCTGCTGGATTGTAACCTTCCTGAAAGCAGGGCTGTGTGTTGGCTCAGGCACTAAGCTGAGAGTCAGGGGACTGGGTTCTGCCCCTGGGTGTGCCTGTCGCTGTCTGTATGACCTTGGGGAAGCGCCTCCTCTCCCTGATCCCAGTTTCTCATCTGTCAAATAAGGATGCAGAATAGATGCTTGGGTTCTGCAGTTCAGAGCATCCTTGAACGTGATTTATAACTCCCGAGACCTGCCCTCTGTGTGCAGCTGGATTAGGAAGCAGCTGCTGTGGGGAAGGGGAGGGAGAGAGTCACCCCACCCCAGTGCTGTGGTGTGTGGGTCCACCTGGTCCATCCTTTGCTAGGGACAGGCCCTCTGCCTGAGTCAGGAAGGACGTCGTGGCATTGTTTGCCCCGTGGACCAGGAGGTGAGCGTTGAGAGAGGTGTTCAGAGGAGAATCATGCTGGAAGGAGATTCTTGTAAAGATTTTCTAAGCAGGAGGGGGGGACTTGAAAGGAGAAGTTCTGGGAGAAATGTGCCTGCACGTGAGCGTGTACACACAAACCACACGCCACACCACACACACAGACACACACCACACACACATACCATATCATGCACACGCACACATGCTGACTTTTCCTGCAGAGCTGTTTGGGTGTCTTCTCCCCCTGAGATGTTTCCATTGTCTTCCTGATTGTCTCATCTCGAATGTGATCATTCTGACTCGGCCAAGGAGCACAGGGGCTCAGCTCCCACGTTGGGCAGCAGCCGTCAGGGCCCCCAGCAGTGGGCTGAGGCTGGCAGCACAGGTCCTGTGGATGCGGGGTGCTGAGATCAGGTGAGGGACCACGGGGTGCGGGCACGAGGGCCCCTGGTGGTCAGCTCTGCTCGGACCCAGGGCTTGGTGAGCTTGGCCCATCTGAAGGAGGGACCCAAGTCCTTACTGGGGGACAGAGGGGCTCCCCTGACTGTGGCCTGGCTGGCCTCTCTGCCCAGCCTCTTGCCCCAACTGCGCTGGGTCTCATCGCTCCTCATTTAGAGGGAGAGGACTTTGTCACAGCCTTGGTGTGTCTGTTTTGCTGGGCCTGGGGACTCTCACCAACACCATCCTTGCCCAGATTTCTCTTTACATTTTGTTAAAGTCATCTTTTCACTATGATTTTTGTCAGTGCCTTTCATCTTCCATTTTCAAAAGATCCAGAAGTGACAGGGAGCCAGGAACAGGAGTAAAGACATTCAGCTAGAAGCATGGGTTGGAGATCATTCAATAATTATTCATTAACTCACTAAATAAAACCTTCTTGAGCACCTACTATGAGCCAACCACCACTCCAGAGGCATGTTCTTGCTGCGTGGAGTATATACCTTAATATATCCATCTGTAAGTAGACAAAACAATGACAATGATCTGCGCTAGAAAGGGGGGGGGGGTCAATGGCCTGAGACAGTGAGTCTTAAGGCTGGTGACGGTGGTCAGGAAATACTGCTCTGAAGGAGACGCCAGCAGGAGAAAGAGCTGGCCAGGCAGAGTGGAGAGAACCGCATGATCGATCGGGAAAGGAGAGAGCAGAATGCCCAAGTGTGTGTGAATTACAGAGAGGAGGCTGGTGGTGCGCAAGGTGCGGAGGCATGACGTGGGCGGGACAGGTGGGCAGGCCCTGGTGAGGGGACAGGTGTGGCGGCCAGGAGCCAGGGGTGCTGGGGAGAAAATGGAATCAGGGACCAGTCGATTTCTGCCTTGGGTAAGTGGAGGCCACTGCCGTGTTTTGTTGAGGGTCTACTGGGCCTCAGACCCAGACGCCTCATCAAGTTGGTGGCGGTCGGGGGGTGGTCCATGGCTGCCCCCGCAGCCGAGAGACTGTGTCCACAGGCCCAATGGGGCCCCAGGCAGCTGTTGAGGGCAGCAGCTGCAAAAATATCCCCTCCTTGCTGCCTCCACCTGACCCTCAGCCACTCCAGGCATGCAGGCCCTGGGCAGAGACGCTCATCTGAGGCCCACCTGCTGGGGTTGAAACAAGAGCTTTGGAGAAGTCTGGTGCTCAGACGACAAATTCCCTCACGTTCCAGGAGTTCCGCCATTTGGTCCCCTGGACTCCCAATCCAGTTGAATCAAACAGGGTGAAGGCAGCCGGAAACCTAGTCCCCACTTACTGAGACCACCCCCTAGAACTCACCTTCCACATTCAGATCAATGCCTCCTTACAATGGGGCTCCCGACCCCACCAGAAACTTCTAAGAAATCCAGCTTCCCAGGTCCCATCCCTGACTTGCCAGTTCAGAATTTTCTAGGGAGTCCTGTATTTTTAGCAAGTTTCTTTGTGACTGGGAACCACTGTTCTGGAGTAGAGACCTGGCAAGTCTCAGGACAGAGGGGCAAGCTGGGGGCCCTGGAGGCAGAAAGGCCGGGGATACGTCCTAGCAGACCTATTGTGGGATCCTGGGCACGTTGCTGAACCTGTCTGAGCCTTGTTTTCCTCATCTGTAATGGGAAAATTGAATATAACTCTGGTCCCTCCACCCACTGCAGATTCTTCATGAGGTATGTCAAGTTCCCGGCACACAGTGGTGCTTAATCAAGGGGAGGGATTTTAACCGTTGTCTTTGACGTAGGTTCTTCTTGTGGATGTTTAGAGAGAAACCACTAGCTTGTAATGGCTGCCCGAATGATTCCCAGGGCCCGCCGAGCCAGCCCGTTGTTCCTGCTCAGATGGGCGTGCTAAAATCTCTCAGGCAGGTCTCCTTGGCACTCAGGGTACCAGGCACATGATTTCCCCAACAGAGGCAAAGCGGGAAGGATCTTCCCAATGTCCCTAGCTCCCCTGTGGGTAGGGGCCAGCCCACTCACTCAGTCCCAATGGGCAGGGGAGGAGGGGCCTGAAAAAGGCTTAGAGAGAGGAGATGAGCCCCAAAGTGGGTCAGTGCTGCCCTGGACACTAACCCGTTTCCACGCCCTCCTGCCCGTAGGCCCGCCGGCCACGGGCTGTCATCTTGCATTTGCTCCTCTTCTGCCAGAGACTTTGACCCCGTTTTCTACCTCTTGCCGGTGGAGGGGGACGCGTGTTTGAACAACTCGAGCATAGCCCATGGGGATTGCAGGGATGGCCTTATGGTTTATGCTGGGTATTCTAGAAGGGCTTGTCACCCACGTGTCCCAACTTAATCTGGAGTGGGGGTTCCGGGGGAGCAGTAAGGTGGTCAAAATAATATAGGATTTAGGGCAGCCAGATGTGGGCTCCAAACCCAATTCCCCCACTTCCAGGCCCTCTGTGCTCCTGTGCAATTGGCTTTGTTTCTTCCGAGCCTCTGTTTCCTCATCCATAAAATGGGCTGTTGCAAAGGTTAAATGAGATGGTATCTATACACATCCTTCCTTGGGGACTTGCTGAGAAGCCTGATCTACAAACAGCAGCTGTGATTCTTACTCTAGTATAACAGAGGCTGGGGACCAGGCTTGGGAGCTGGCCAGACCTAGGCTGGAATCATGGCTCTGGCCCTTGGAGCAGTGTGCGACTTGAGACAAGTGGCTTAAACTTCTCTCCCCCTCCATTTCTTTATCCGTAAAATGGAGAGCTTCCCCTCCCAGGTCTGTGAGGATCACATGCAGGGATGCTGTAACGGAGCCTCGTGCAGAGTAAACGCTCAGCCAACAATAGCTATTAGTAACGATAATCAGCAACTGCGTGTGAATCTGTTCGCTGCACGTTTATGGAGCACTTACCTGCGTGCACGGCACTGGGACCTAGGAGGGAAGAAGACATCTGGCTCTGGGTCCGGAGACAGAGCTTGCTGACAAGTGGATGAACAATCCCAGTGCAAGTTATTACCTTTCTCCATCCTCTGTGATCCTGAGCGGGGAGACCTGTCGCAGCCCAATCTCTTTTCTCTCCAGAGAGGTCCAAGGGAGAATGATGGACCCCAAGTCAGTCATCCAGCCAGGGTGGGGGGGCCGGGTAACCCAGGACACCACGCTGCCTCCCACACCACCCCTGCTCCCCTTGATAAGCTGTGGCCCCTCCTCGGGTGGGCAGAGGGGAGCTGGCCTCGAGTGGTTCATTCAGAAGCAGTCAGTAGGCACTTGTGGCTTGGAGAGATGCCCAGCTGTCAGTGACCCAGCAACTGTCCTGCCACAGCTGCTGGGAGTCAAGCTGTGGACGCCACTGGTTTTGGGTGGTTATTGATTGGCAGCTCTGTGCCCACACCTCCAGGATGTGAGATGAGGTTCTGTTGAGACCCAGGCCCGGGTTAATGGCCAGAGACAGAGGAAAGGGCTGGGCGAGGTCTGCAAAAGCAGTCCCAGGGGAGGCCTGCAGGGGTTAAAAAAAGATACCCTCCTCCAGGCTTTGAGCCCCATTCTCCCCAGCACCCCAGTGCTGGGAACTTGCTCTGCCCAAAAGCCCCCCCCAGGAAGTGACCTGAGCCAGCAGATAGCCACGTGCTGCTGAGGTAGAAATACCCCAAATATCCTCCTGGTGGGTCAGGCAACTTGGAACTTGGGGTATCATTGGAGAATAATTAGAGACAGATTTCAGGGCCGAATTTATATCCAACTTAACACCACTTACTACCTGGACCCCAGTTTTCTCATCTGTAAAATGGAAGCAACAACAATAATAGTACTGAGCTTGCAGGATGGTCGGGAAGTTTAAAAGAGTTCACAGATGTAAAGCAATGAGAACAGGACTTGCACATAGCAAAGCTTAGTGAGTGTTATCTGGTATATTGTCAGAGTGAGCAGCCCTGCTAGGGAAGGGAGCACAGACAGGGAATTATCAAGGACCTACCTAAAGGAAGCCAATGTAAATGGCCAATGCATTTTGGTGCCTGGAATGATTCTGACTCACACACTTTCCACCCCTCACTGCCCCCCAACCCCGGCCCCGATCTCAGCCATGGCTGTCTGTGCAGTCTCCTTTTCACTTTGCTCAAGGACATGCCAGAGTCTTTGCCTAAATGAGGGGGTGTCCATGGAGTTCACGGGAACCTCATGCACATGCAGCTCAGAGATTCTGGGGAATCAGCACCCCATTCCAGGCAACCCTTGACACATGGGGGACCAGAGTCAATGGGCAATTCTGGGAAGACACAGTCCTTTTATTTTTTTTCTGGCCATGCCACACAACGTGCGGGATCTCAGTTCCCCAACCAGGGATTGAACCTGGGCCACAGCAGTGAAAGTCCAGAATCCTAACTACTAGACCACTAGGGAACTCCAGCGGGAGGACACAGTTCTGACGGACAACTGCTTGGAAGATGCTGGAAGATTTGACTCCTATTTCCCGCTGAAGGCCCCCTTCTCCCTCATTCCTGTCCCTTTGGTGGCACTGGTCAGACTTTTGTCCTCGGCTCCCTAAGTTGGAAGTCAGCGTTCCTAGAGGTCTCATCCTCGCCCTCCCCCAGGTGCACCCACTGCTCAAAAGCAGAACCTCAGGGAAGGCAGCTAAGGTCACACGAGCTCCCCTCCCAGCCTCTCAGAGACAAAAATAAAGTGTGTAACTGTCAGAAGCATTATGGAACTGTCAAAGGTATATGAAATCACTCCCGTGAATTATTAATAAGTCACGGGCCTAACTAATCGGTGACAGTATAAAAAATGACAAAAATGTTTATCAAGAGGTAAAGAGTTTTAAAAAGTAAAGAAAGTATATGAGCTGTGGGAATAGTAATCCATGAGTTTCCAAAATCAGGAGCAAAGAGTTAGGAGAAACCATGAACCCCAATGCAGTGTGTTTCAGGACCATGGAAAGCGACGTTGTTGGGGGAAAGTGGATCTCCTGTCACCATGGCTCCTCTGATCCTAGAGCAGCACCACAGCTGTCTGGACTTCCACTCTAGCGGCCTCCCGCTCCAAACGCATTGCCTTCGCCTAAACCGCGATCAGAGCTGGTGACCATGCCGGCTGTGGCCTCATCTCCCTAGACTGTTGAAATCATTGAGCCCGGCACCCGCATAATGCAGGAGACTCTGGGGGTGCACCCTGGTGAGAATTGCCTGTCTCCAAGCAATTCAAGGTAACTAATCAACACCATGATGTTGGCAGCTGTGACTGCTAATGCAGCTAGAAGCTGTCAAACTGAAGGTAATAACTGTCTCCTTTATTAAAAAAAAAACAGTTAATTAGCATAATCAGGGCATAAATGGCCAATATTCCTAACCCAACATGGGAGATGAATATGAATTATGGTGCCTTCAGGGTCTCTGGTAGAGTTATCAAAACCAGCCGGGGGTTGGGGTCACCAGTTTAGAAGGTAGAGGAGAAGAGGGCAAGTGTGTGGTTAGGAGAGGTGCTATGTGACTGTCCCCAGGAGATGTTGTTTTATGTAAAACGCACCCCTGTCTTCAAGGCAGTGATGTTCATCTTAGCATTTTTCCAATTCATCCTTTCATGTGTATTTACTGAGCACCTGGGAAGGCAGCCAGGGTTCATTCTTGGCAAAAACAATTTTGAAGTTCACAGAGTGTGCTCTCCATCCCCCAAGCCCCTCATCTCCCCTCCCACTCCCAAAGAGCTCTGTTCTCTGTGTTGTCAGGGTAAGGTGAGAGCTCATTCCAAGTTATACATGTCTGGTAAGGCTCTCCAAGGGGCTCTGGGAATTGAGAGAACTCAGCTCTCATGTCTCTCTAAGTCATTTCCCCAATCAACTGCTGCCTGAGTTGTGTGCCCTTCAGGTGAGAGTGGGGACAGGCATGAAATGATCCTAGTTACACCAACACTTATACACCATTTCCCAAGTGCTTGGCATTGACCAATACTATGTACACATTTATTTAGGTATGTACTGTCCTATCAGTGAGGTAGGTACCGTTATCACCCCATTTTATGGAGGAAGAAACTGAGGCTCAAAATGATTAAATAACCTGCCCAAAGTTACCCTGCTAGTGCATTCCAGAGTCAGAATTTGAACACAGACAGCCTAAATCCAGGGTTCAGGTACTTAAATACCTGAAGTTCTGAAGTCAAACATCTGTAATAAAGGGCCAGGCAGGGAGCAGAAGGGAAGTAACGTATCCTGAGCACTCAGTATGTGGAAGGCACTGAGCTAGGTATGGAGACCACCAAGGGAGCCAAGACCTGGTCTCTATAGCCAAGGTGCTTGCAGGCTGCAGCCAGAGGTGACCGACGCATATAGCACTGAGCTCTTGAGCAGTCGCTTCATATACTGTGGGTTTGAATCCTGGCTCCTCCACTTACCAGGCAGATGCCCTTGGGTAAAGGTCTGAGTTTGGGTTCCTCTTGAAGCTGAGCCTGAAATGAAGATTCAAGTTTAAATAGTTCATTTGGGAGGTGAACCCAGGAAACCTTGATAGTGGAGTAAGAGAGTGTATTAATTAACTATCACCATAACAAATTACCCCAAAACTTAGATGCATAAAACAACAAGTTTCTGTTATCTAATAGTTTCTGAAGGTCAGGAATCTGGAAGTTGCTCAGCTGAGTGGTTCAGGCTCAGAGTCTCTCATGAGGTTTCAATCAAGCTGTCAGCCAGGGCTGACGATTTGAAGGATTGACTGAGGCTGAAGGATTCACTCCAAAGCTGCCTCTCATGGTTGTTGACAGCCCAGATTCCTTGTTGGCTGCTGGCTGGGGGCCTCAGTGTCTCACAGTGTGGGCCTCTCCATACTGCTTCCCATGACATGGAAGCAGGCTCTCCCCAGAGTGAGTGATGGGGGAGAGAGAGAGATAGACAGAGACAGAGATCTCCAGACAGGAGCCACAGTGTCCTTCATAACCTAATATCAGAAGTGACATTCCATCACTTTTGTCATATTTTATTGGTCACACAGACCAACCCTGATACAGTGTGGGAGGGGCTACAAGGGTGTGAATACCAGGAGGTGAGGATCATTTGGGTCATCTTAGAGGTTGGCTGTGACAGGAAGTGAAACAAGGGAAGCAAAGGAAGCCAGTAGAGGGTGTGTTATCAAGCCAGATCCCACTGTGGGCCACTAGAGCTTAACCCCACAGGGGACTCTGGAAGACAGTGTAGAACATGCCTCAGTGTCATCCCAACCTTGAGGTGAAGACGCAAAGGTATTTCTCCATCCAACCCTTGCCCGTCATTGGTTGAGAGGTGTTTCCATGGGCATCACCTCCAGTGTTTTCAGCTTACCCTGTGCACAGGGTAAGCATAATGGGTGATGCCCTAATGGAATCTACTGCAGTGGGGACTCTCTCTTGCCCTAAGATTCCTGATCTGTAAGTGAGGATGATAACAACAATTACATGACAGAGTAACTGAGCAGTGGTTGTGCCTGGCAAATAGTAAGTGTTCAATAAAGCCTGTGATGTGGCTACAGTGGTCATTCTGAGGGATGGCCGTGAGGATGAAATGAGATGGTGTCCACACTGCCCTTGTTAAATCCACATTTCCTGACTCCGATTCCTGTGCTCTTTCCAGCTCACCACCGCACAAACTCCAGACAATAGCATTTCAGTTCTCTGTGCTCTGACACTTAGAGGAGCCCAGAGACAGACTGAGAGTAGAAATGGGTTATTTCAAAAGCTGTTGCTGATCTAAGCGTCCAAGGGCCGTGCGGGGCCCAGGGAGCCCAATGTCACATCAGCACCTCGGACAGCTCCCAAAGGCTTGGCCGGCCTCACCTGGTTTCATCCCCCTCCTTGTTAGCAACACCGCCACAGTAGTTAGATGTCTTGAGACCCTCCTGTAGGTCAGCAAAGTGGTTTGTCTGAAGCGCTGTAGCTAGAAGGGCAGAGCCGGACTCAAAGCCCAGGTATAACTGCCTTAGATATAAGGTGGTTATCTCTGTGCCTCAGTCTCTTCTGTAACAAGGGACCAAGGCTGGGTTCATGGGCATGTAATGTGGTTTAATTTTCGTCTGTCACTGTCTTGAAATTCATAATAATTGTTTAACAGGGGGATGGGCATTTTCATTTTGCACTCAGCCCTGAAGCTCATTTAGCTCCTTATTCCTGCATGGGAATGATAATCATAGCACCTCCCTCTACTGGACACATTCTGTTTTCCACTCTGGGCCTACTCTCCAGCCTTCTCCCCCTGCCCTATGGCCCAGAAGGTTGGCTTATAAGGACTAACCCTCAGGCTCCCTTGTCCTCTGATGAACAGTTGGGTCAAGCCAATGGGACACCCCGGCAGGAGATGGGAGGGCAGGAGGAGAATGGGTGCTCAGCTTCAAGGGCATGCTACCCATCCCTCAGTGGGGTGTTTTCCCTGGCTCCCTCCCTGTTGGGTCACTGCAGTTTGCCTCCGTTCCCCTGGCCGGCATCCTGCTCCAGAAGCTATGGCCACTCTCTCTGTGTTCCAGTAACACCTCCTTCCCTTGGTCCACTTAGGCCCCTAGTTGCCGACTTCAGCTGCATCATCATCCTTTGTTGGTTTTCTTGAACCTTTCGTTAAACTCTCCTGAATTCCTCCCTGTGTATGCACCTTCTCTTTCCTGTCAGGACCCCACCTGATACACTCTCCCATGGAGTTACTGGGGAAGCTAAGAAAAACCCCACATGTAACACATTCAGCATGGTCCAGGTACACAGTACACGCTGAACGAAAATTCACTATTACTATTGGTTATCTAGCTCCAAAGGCCTAAAGCTCTTAGCTATTATCCTACCCAGCCACAACCCTCCCAACACATGCACACACACACACACATGCACAGGCACAAGCCACTCTACTGAAAACAGTTCATTTGGTGGAGTGTAGACAACCAGAGAGAGCTGTGTCTAGAGGTTTCCGGCTTTGGGAGTGAAGTTTGGAATGTAACTTGCTCCCAAGGACCTCTTGTTTCCAGCTCACGGGCTCTAGGCTGCTCTATGATTCTCATCTTGGAAGGCAGCTATGCTCACCAGTATACCACCAACGCACATTAATTCTCATTTTGGGAATCTCTCTCTCTCTCTCTTTCTCTCTCTGTCTCTATCTCTCTCCCTTTCTCTTCCCTCCTCCCTCTAAGAAGATCCAGCCAGCTAGCTGGCCTGTGGAGGCCTCACTTCCAACCAAGACTTGGGTGTCTGCAGCCTTGGTCCTCCTCTGGGACACATGGGCTCTACGTCAAAAGACAGAAGCCAGGGCTTGGTTTGTCTCTCTATTTGGGTGAGCAAACCACCTCACAGCTCTACTGCCCCTTCCCAGGTGTAATCAGGAGACCACAGAAGACCAGGGAGTGTAAAAAGACCAGTGTAGCAGAGATGGAGCCAGCACCATCAGCAAGGATGCCAACTGATCACTGCCACTGCACAGCAGTGCAGGGACCCTCGAAGAGCAGGTTCTGCTCCCTTCACTGGGCCCAACTCCTCTTGATTCCCAACTGCATAGACCCCCCAAGCCATGGAGCCATCACAGACTTGGGATGGCCTTGTTGGGTTAGGGTTCAGTTAGGGTTGGGGTTAGGGCCATATCTGTCTTGTTCTCCACTGCATCCTTGGATCCTGACAGATGGAGCAGGGACTTCTTAAATGTGTGTTGAGTGAATAAATGGGTGAACAGATGAATGAACACTTGAGTCCATAAGCTAGTACAAGAGCCAGCTGAGCTCTTCCTGTATTTTAGACCCACTTTATTTCACACAAAGTCTCCCCTCCACGTTTGGCCTGAGGATGTTGTGGAAGAATCTCCCACACATACAAGGCATCTTCCTCCCAGTCACCTTCTGACTCAGCTGAATACACACTCCCCTGACCTGTGACAATACTAGTTGGAGGGAAGATTTCTTCTTCTACCACTCTGATTAATTCTTCCTCTCCCATGCAGCCCAGGTCCTGACCAGGAGCCCCTTTGCAGGGGCAGGTGGAATTTCAAAGGAAAACGCCAAGGACACTGTTTTTTTTTGCGCGTGTGTGTGTCTGTCTGCGCTGGATCTTAGCTGCAGCATGCAGGATCTTTTTTTTTTTTTTTTAGTTGTGGCATGTGGAACCTTTAGTTGTAGCATGCAGGCTCTTAGTTGTGGCATGAGAGATCTAATTCCCTGACCAGGGATTAAACCCAGACCCCTGCATTAGGTGCACGGAGTCTTAACCACTGGACCACCAGGGAAGTCCCCAAGGACACTCTGAGGAAAACCACAGAGACAACTGTTGGGATGGAAAGGCTTGGCTGGGCTGGTAAAGGAGGGATGTGGAGGTGCCCCATGAAGACCTCCCCAAGAATCCACCTGTCTAAGGATGGACTCCCCTAAAAGAGACCTTGAGACAAGGATCTGAATGGAAGCAGCTTATTAGGTGGTGGCCCCAGGGAACCCTAGTCAAGGAAGCTGAGGAGGGAAGGGAGTAAAGAAACAGCTCACCGCTGAGTAGGTTCCCACTGTGGGTAGCTGGGGCTTAGTGTTCACCTCGAGCCATCCCTGGAGGGGCAAGAAGCTGGGGTCCATCCTCCCACTCTTGTCCATCTTTGGCCAGGGCTACTTCCAGGAGCACACCCAGCCTGCCCTGCAGAGCCAAGAGAAAGCAGTCGGGTGGAGAGTGACAGGGCCCACAGTGGGAATTACCTGCACCCCCTCCACCTGAAATGCACCCTCAGTTACCCCCACGAGAGGGCGGAGCTTCCTGTAATGTGGGTCCTGGTCATGACTGTGTCCATGGGTTTGCATGGCCACCATCTGGGCCAGGATCTGTCCCTTACACATCCTCTCTCGGAGTCCTCACACAACCCTGTGAGGTTGTGCGGTTGTGCAAACAGTCGTCTGCACTTGACAGACGAGGAAACCTAGGCATAGAGGTTACATGACTTTTGTAAGGTTGGACAGCTAGAAAGTGAACGAAATCAATGAGAATTCCTGCCCTGATGTCCCGTATATCCTCAGAGATGTAGAGAGACAAGCAAGTGTGTAGGGCTTTAAAAGTCAAGAAGTGCTGTGGAGAAAACTTGGTGTGTATATATATATATATATATATATATATATATATATATATATATGTAAAATAAGGGGGATTGGGCGTGCTGGGGGAGGGGTACGAAATGAAATAAAGTGATCAGAGAAAGATTACAGAGACGGCAGCATTTAAGGACTTACAGGAGGTGAGGGCAGGAAGGAGTTGTGTGAGGGAACAACGTTCCAGGCAGAGGTAATGGTAAATATAAACTGCTGAGGCGAGAGCCTGCCAGTGTGTGAACAGAACAGCCGGGAGGCCAGTGTGGCTGAGACGGGGGGTGGGCTTCCCAGAGGAGGGGGCCCCTTCGAGATCGTGCCTCGAAGGCCATGGCAGGGACTTTGATTTCTGCTCTGAGGGAGGTGGCTTCCAAGCAGCGCAGGGGTCTGGTCACGTAACAGAATCCCTCTGGCTACCAGGTGGAGAAGAGAATTTAGTAATGAGTGAATGAATGAACGAGTGAGTGAGCATCCTTGTACCTCTTCACAGATTCACCACTTACTTGATGGAGGGACAGGAGGCAGCAGAGGAATAGGTGCTGGTGGAAACCACACCGCACACAGAGTCTGGAATGCAGGCCCGGCAGACAGGCAGCTGCGCCCGGCAGGAGGCCGATGGGCTTTGCTGTGGTCCGGCTGCCCCACCATCCCTGTGTTCCCACCGCCAGCAGAGCCTCAGGGGACTGGTGTGATCATAGACATTAAAGGGAGCCCCACGCAGGGAGTATGATCAGAAGCCTTGTGACAGCTGTTTTCCCTCAGAACACCGCTTCTGAGAGGCCCCAGGCCATCCGGGCGGCCCTTTTCATCCTCCTCAAGCCCCCTGGGCCGCCTACTGGCCCCCTAAGCAGCAGGCTGAGGCCGTGACACTTCTACTCAACAGGAGAAACAGTCCACAGTTGCTGAAATACTAACACGGTGATGAAGGGAGGCCTGCTCTGAAGGGAGGAGGCCCATAGCTGCAGGTGAGGCTGGTCAGAGTGTGGTCGCAGATGCCTGACCCCCACAGGGCAGCCATCCTTTGAACCATCACTGTGTCCTGTCTCTCTCTGTCTCTCTGTCTCTCTGTCTCTGTCTCTCTCTCTCTCTCTTTCTTTTTCTCTCGACCTTTGGACCGTAAATTGGGAAAGTTGACAGAGAGGAGGGAAGAGATGGAGCTGAAAGGGGAGGAACAAGAAGGAAGGCAGAGAGGATGAACAGGAAAGAGGACAAGGAATGAAGACCCTGTGTGAACATCAACCCTGGGCTTTCTAGTCACTATTTCACTTAATCCGCACAACAGCCCCATGAAGCAGAGCCTTTCGCAGAGGTGCAAATGTGGCTCAGAGAGGTTAAATCACCTGCCCAAGGACACAGGTGGGGAAGTGGCAGAGCTGGGGTTCTGTATCCTGATGCTGACGCTACCTGCGTACGACAATCTGATGAGTGGCACATTCTGTGCCTGGTCCTTGTGTAGGGTCGGGACTGGGCAGCCTGAGATCCCTGGAGCCCGGGCTCCAGGCCCAGGTGAGTCATGGAGCCAGGGACAGGGAAGGGTCCAGCCACCAGGCCTCATTCAGCTCCACGCACCCTTGTTTTTCCACTCGGCCACCACCCATGGACAAGGCCATGCTGGGGACTCCGAGAGGAATCAGACTTCAGCCCTGCCCTCATGGGGCTACCAATCCAGGGGGCGCACATGACCAAAACCCAGGGTAGAAACTTTCAACTCCTCCCAAAGGGCCTTCTTCCATCAATGGGGATTTGACTAATTCTATCCGTTCCCTACCATGGCCTGAGCTCCTCCCTATGACAGGCTCCACGCCTGTCCCTGGGGCTACAGTGGTGAATGAGACAAGGTCCCTGCCCTCAAGGAGCTCTCAGCTCCAGGGGAGGAAGATGGGTACACAAATACATCCAGAGCAGGCTTATAAATGCCTCTGAGGCAATCTTTTTAAAAAAATTTTATTAGAGTATAGTTGATTTACAAAGTTGTGTTAGTTTCAGGTGTACAGCAAAGTGATTCAGTTATACATATACATATATTCATTCTTTTTCAGATTCTTTACCCGTATAGATTATTACAGAATACTGAGTAGAGTTCCCTGTGCTCTACAGTAGGTCCTTGTTGGTTATCTATTTTATATATAGTAGTGTGTGTATGTTAATTCCAAGCTCCTAATTTATCCCTCCCCTCAACCTTTCCCTTTTGGTAACCGTAAGTTTGTTTTTGAAATCTGTGAGTCTGCTTCTGTTTTATAGATAAGTTCATTTGTATCATTTTTTAATTAGATTCCACATATGAGTAATATCATGATACTTGTCTTTCTCTGTCTGACTTACTTCACTTAGTATGATAATCTCTAGGCCCATCCATGTTGCTGCAAATGGCATTATTTTGTTCTTTTTCATGGCTGAGTAATATCCCGTTGTACATATGTACCACAACTTCTTTATCCATTCCTCTGTCGATGGACATTTAGGTTGCTTCCATGTCTTGGCTATTGTAAATAGTGCTGCAATGAACATTGGAGTCATGTATATTTTTGGATTTTGTTTTCTCCAGATGTACACCCAGGAGTGTGATCACTGGATCATATGGTAGTTCTGTTTTTAGTTTTTTAAGGAACCTCCATGCTGTTCTCCATAATAGTTATACCAATTTACATTCTTACCAACTGTGTAGGAAGTTTTCCTTTTCTCCACACCCTCACTAGCATTTATTGTTTGTAGACTTTTTGAGGATGGCCATTCTGACCCGTGTGAGGTGATACCTCCTTGTAGTTTTAATTTGCATCTCTCTGATAATTAGTGATTTTGAGTATCTTTTCATGTGCTTTTTGGCCATCTGTGTGTCTTCTTTGGAGACATGCCTATTTAGATCTTCTGCCTATTTTTTGATTTGCTTGTTTGGTTTTTTGACATAGAGCTGTGTGAGCTATTTTGGAGATTAATCCCGTGTCAGTCACTTTGTGTGCAAATATTTTCTTCCATTCTGTGGGTTGTCTTTTCATCTTGTTCATGGTTTTCTTTGCTGTGAAAATGCTTTTAAGTTTAATTAGGTTCCATTTGTTTATTTTTGTTTTTATTTTCATTACTCTAGGAGGTGGGTCAAAAAAGATACTGCTACAATTTATGTCAAAGAGTGTTCTGCCTATGTTCTCCTCTAAGAGTTTTATAGTGTCCAGCCTTACATTTAGCTCTTTGGTCCATTTTGAGTTTATTTTTGTGTATGGTGTTAGATAATGTTCTAATTTCATTCTTTTACATGTAGCTGTCCAGTTTTCCCAGCACCACTTATTGAAGAGACTGTCTTTTCTCCATTGTATATTCTTGCCTCGTTTTTCATAGATTAGTTGACCATAGGTGCATGGGTTTATGTCTGGGCTTTCTATCCTGTTCCATTGATCTATATTTGTGTTTTTGCAATGGTACCATAGTGTTTTGATTACTGTAGCTTTGTAGCATGGTCTGAAGTCAGGGAGCCTGATTCCTCCAGCTCTGTTTTTCTTTCTCAGGATTGCTTTTGCTATTCAGGGTCTTTTGTGTTTCCATACAAATTTTTATATTTTTAATTCTAGTGCTGTGAAAAATTCCATTGGTAACTTGATAGGGATTGCATTAAATCTGTAGATTGCCTTGGGTAGTATAGTCACCTTGACAATATTGATTCTTCATCCAAGAACATGGTATGTCTTTCCATCTGTTTGTTTCACCTTTGATTTCTTTCATCAGTGTTTTATAGATTCAGAGGATAGGTCTTTTGCCTCTGTAGGCAGGTTTATTCCTAGGTGTTTTATTCTTTTTGATGCAATGGTAAATGGGATTGTTTCCTTAATTTCACCTGTGAGGCAATCTTTTCAGAGTTGAGTGGAAACCCAGAAAGGGTTGATTGGAGAAGGTAGAGAGGGCTTTGAAGCATGATTAGGAGATGTGTCAAACCAAGAAGAGAGACCTGGGCATTCCAAGTGGAGGGAACAGCTCAAGCAAAGGCCGAGGGGTACGAAAGGTCATGGAGTGGCCAGGGAATTGCCAAAAGGTCAAAGCAGAAGGAGCAGCCAAAGCGTGTCTGCATCTCTTCCTTTCTCTTCTCCCCACATAGTCTCTAAAAATCCCCTTTACTGCTGGAGCAATTCTGCTCTGCCCTCAATTTGCATTCCTCTTGGAGACCTCACCCCCGATCCCCCCAAAAGTATACAAGTATTCATCCAAATAAAACACCTCTCTTCCTAGGGAGAAAATGAACTTCTGAGAGCATATGATTTTCAGCACATTGTTACCCAAGAGATGAGAGAGTATTTTTTCATGCAGTGGGAGGACAGGAGTGGAAGAGGCCACCCACTATTCTAGCTGGGGAGGCTGAATGATTTGGCCTGGATGGAACTGGATTAGGAATCAGGGAAAAGTGATGGATGGAAAGGAAAGAGGCTGGATTCAGATTAAAGAAGCCAAGACCCCAAGCTGAACTACTGAAATGCCGCTGGGGGCAGGGGGTGCCAAGGGCAGCTCAGCCAACCTGGGCCCTGGGTGGCTCAGCCAGTGGCCACCCCAGGCTTGCTGGGGGTAAGCACGGAGTTGGCGTTCGGAGCTGTCAGAAGTGATTAATTCATTAACAACATGGTGCACTGGAAAACTGCCTCTGACTCAATGGCTCATTAATACCCGGACTCTGATCGGCCTGCAGATGCTAATTCAAGCCACTCCAAATAAAGGGTGGCCTCCTGAAAGCTCGGCCTTAACCCTTCCTTGCTTCCCCTGCAGGATGCACTTGGGGCCTGGAGGGGGTGAGCCTGGGGTTGGCTCTGGGCCACCCACCATCCTCCCATGCGAGGACAAGCTCATGCTCAGTAACTCTGCAGGGCCAGCGCCCAGGGGCACTTAGAGACAATCAGGCCCAATCGCTGCCATTTCACAGACAGAGACACTAAGCCTCAGGGTGGTGCAGGGACTTGCCCACGGTCACAGAGCAAGAAAGAAACAGAGCTTGGACTTGACTCCATGCCTGAGCCCGTCCCACCCCACTCTTCTGTCTCCCAGCCCCTGATGCAGACCTGTGTGCCAGTCACTGAGCCCCACAAGCAGTGGGAAATGACACAGCAGGGCCACGGCCCTAAGCCTGACTACAGGCACATGGGTGGGGCATTTGGGGAGGGCAGCTATCTCTTATTCAACTCCACACCCTTGCCCCCAGCCCTGGTCCTGATACAGAGACGTGCTTGATAAAATGTAGAACAAATTCATGACTCAGTGAACTCAAATTCATGTCCAGTGGGAACAGGTGTTTTAATCAGGTACACACTGCTCCATGGGCTCGGAGGAAAAAGAGATCAAGGAAGGCTTCCTGGAGGAAGGAACATCAGAAATGAGCCTTTATGCAAAGAGGCACAGACTGGTCCTGCCTGGGGCTGCTCTGAGCATCTTCTCATTTCATCCTCACGATAACAACCCAGCGATGATTATAGCAATGATTATATCTACTTCACAGGTGAGGAAACTGAGGCCCAGTCAGGCTAAGTCCTTTACCCAAGGTTCCACGGCCAGGAAGCAAAGGAGTTGGGACTTGAAACCAAGTCTTTCTGTCACCAAAACTCATGTTCTCATCAGCATCTGAAGGCCCTGCTCAAGTAGTCCTGCCAGAGCTCCCCAAGATGTGGCCACTCGCCCCTGGGGATCCCCACATCACTCCATCCCAACATCATGCCTGCCTCTCCTGCCGTGGGCTCCGATCAGCTGTGTCTATGGGCAGGGGATCATCATGGCATCACCCACACCCACACCCAGCACTGGACTTTGCGGGCTGGGAGCCACCCACAGATGTCTGTCAAGGGGACTTTAATCCATGGAACCTGAGATCTCAGAGGGCTGCTGTGAGGATTCCATGAGTGGACACTCAGGAAGAGGCTGGCTCAGTGCCGGGGGAAGGCTGCTGTTGGGTTGTTTATTATTATTCAGATTTGACCAGCCTCCCTTCCTGGATTCAAAGCAATTCCTGTCCCCAGGGAGGTGCAGACCAGAGGTCACATGGCCACATGAGGCCCAAAGCCAAGTTTCCAGACTCCCCAGGAAGTGCTCCCTGACGCTCAGGAACTTCACTCAGCCTCACTTGAGTTCTGCATCTTTTGACAACAGAAAATCCCCTAAGGAAATAATTCAACCACAGCTCCATCCCCGAACCATACATCTGTTTCCACCTCACCCTGTTCCCGCTGCTTTCCCTGTTCCTGACCAGAGGTTGGATGCCCTGCTTGTCAGACTAGCCTGGAGTGTGCAGTGGAGAGTGTGTGAGCCCAGGGAGTGGTGTGTGTGTGTGTGTGTGTGTGTGTGTGTGTGTGTGTGTGTGTGTGTGAACCCTGCAGGAATGTGTGTGTACATAAGAAAACATGCTCCCCCTTGTGTTTCTCCTTTGCTCTCACACTACGACCACACTCACAACACTTTTGACACCAGACACGTGGGTTTTCCACACATCAAGCAATTCTGTGACCCCAGCTGGGTGTCCTGCAATTCAACTTAGTTCTGACGCTGTCTCCCTGGAGTTAGCGTCAGATTCCACATGCTAAGGGCTCAGTCCCACAAGATTTCCCCCACTTCAGACATCAATCACATGTCCGGAGTTATCTCCTGCACTTCTGACCAAGCAGATATAAGTCAGGGTCCCCATAACCCCCTCGTTGGGTTTGATAATTTGCTAGAATGGCTCATAGAACTCAGGGAAACACTTACTTAGGTTACCAGTTTATTGTGTAACAACGGATGTGGATGTACAGCCAGACGAAGAAGTATGTACGGAATGGTCCAGAAATGTCTCAAGTAGAGGAGCTTCTATCCCTGTGGAGCTGGAGTGCACCACGACCATGTGGATATGTTCACCGACCCAGAAGCTCTAGGAACACTTTGAGGTTTCTGTGGAGCCTTCATCATAGAGGCACGGCCAATCATTAACTCAGTCTCCAGCCCCTCTTCTCTTCCAGGAGGATGAGGGACAAGGCTGAAAGTTCTAAGCTTCTAATCATGGCTGGGTCTTTCTGGGGACCAGCCCCCATCCTGAAGCCATCCACGAGCCCAGCAAGTGTCACATCATTAGAAAAAAATCGCTCCTATTATTCAGGAAATTCTAAGGGCTTCAGGAGCTCCGTGCCAGGAACTGGGAGCAGAGATCAGTATGTATAATTTTTATATTATCTCACAGTGCGTATGTTTGGATGTGTGTGTGTTGTCTCTCTCAGCCAAGGCCGTGCCGTGCTGCAGTAACAAGTGGTCCCCAGAGCACAATAGCCCACAGCAAAGTAGAGTTACTTCTCAGCATCTACATTACTTCGAGGGTCACCTATGGCGCTGCTTCCTGTCAGCAACACCCTGGGACCCAGAGTAAATGGGCAGCCTCTACCCGGAGTGCCACAGGTCACCACAGCAGAGGGAAAAGAGAGCCTGGAGGACCTGGAAGCTGGCTCCGGAGGCTCCCACCCAGAGGGGCACACAGCTCTTGCCCTCCAACTTCAGGGGCTGGAGCTGGTCACGTGACTGAGTCTGTCCTCACGGGAAGTGGCCCCTCCCTCAGGGAGAGCCAGGAGGCACCCCTGAACTGGAGGCAGCCTACCCCACTCTGATTCAGCGGTGTGAGAAGCTGCATCTCAGTGGGTCTTGGTTAACGTGAGGAAGTGCAGCTGCACAAATCTACCTTTTGGGATACCTTGTGCTCTGGGTATGGACAGGTGTAGGTAGGTGTTTCTGGACGTAAAACAAGTGTGTAAGTGGTGTGCGCAGGAGCCTGTAGGTGAATGGACAAATGGGAGTGCACATGTGATGGGAAGAATGTGAGTCAGGGTGGTGTGAGCATGTGTGTGCAAATTATGTGTGTGCATATGTGTGCGACTGTGCGCACACGTGTGCAAGCATGTGTGCACGTGTATGCCACTTGCCCTAGCCATGGCACTGAGTCCATCTGTATGTACAGCAAACGCCCCCTACACTCACACCCAAACATACGCTCCCTTGCACAGGGAAGAAGCCCTCACAGATGGGAGGTGAGATGCTCAATTTCCCAGCTGATGATTTAGCAGGTTCATTCACCCCTCATTTGTGGCCATCTGTCACCTTCCACGTGGCAGCTGGGCTGTCTCCACCTGGCCTGCACACTGTGGCTGCAGAGGAATGGTGGCAGGACAGCAGGCAGGGATTCTGTCCGCAGCCTCCAGCTCCAGAGACTGAGGTCCCCTTCCAGTCCCAGGACTGACTCTCTCAGAGCTGCCCTGGGGGATGGGGGCCCAGGCGGAACAGACCCAGCCCTGAGCAATCCCCAAAGATGAGTCTCTTCCAGAAGGGACTTGGGGGTTCTCCAAAATGCCTTAGATAGCCCCAAACCTCCAGCAACCCTCCCCTACTCCCAGCTCGCCCCTCCTCCCCCTGAGGGGACCTCCAGCCAGAACAAGCCAGCCCCTAACAGTCACCTCCGGGTGCTGACCCTGTGTGAGGCTCCGTGCTAAGCGCTTGACATGCACTCTCTCATTTAGACCAAGATGTTGGTGTTGCTCTTCTCCCTGTTCGACAGATAAGGAAACTGAGGCACAGAGATGTGCACACGTTCACACAGCCCACTGGTAGCAAAACTACCCACTGGTAGCAAAAGCCTTGGGCTAAGGTCTCCCTGTTCGAATGGGTCCAGGGCTGCTCCAGGTTACCTCCTCCAGGAAGCTGCCCACCTAGCATCCTGGAGGGGCCAGGCCTGGGCTGTGGCAGGACAGCAGCCCTGGGTGTGGATGCTGGGGGAGGCGGTGGAACAGAGGGTCCAGGTCACCCCATCTTCTTCTCTGGTGACCACCCTACCCCTTCCCAGGAGAGAGACCTTCCCACCTTGGTCCTGCCTTCTGATTCCAACACTTCCTTGAAATGAGCCTCTCAAGCCCAGGGCTGCTTTTGTCATGTCCCTGCTCCACCACCGTCCTGGCTTGGAATGAAGTCCAGCCTCCCTAACACGCCACAGCTGGCCCTGGCCTTGGGCCTCGCCCCCGCCCCCCAGCCCTGGCCCCGTCCAGCCTCACAGCCCCACCTCCCCTCCGCTCTTGCGTTGAGTTCCTCACCCACGCTCCTTCACCTCTGATGCTTTGCTTTCCCTCCACCAGTCTCCTTCACACTTTCCCAGCTCACTCCTGCCCACCCTGCCCTGCTCACGGAAGTCTTCCCTGCCCCCCAAGGCCACGGCAGATCCCGTCTCCAAGCTGCCCTCCCCTCCCCTTCCCTTCGTGGAGCCTCTCACACCACAGGGGATTTGTGTCTCCCACACTGAACTGTAAGTACCCGGGGCACATGGTGCTTCCCCGGTCACTCACTTAACAGATATTATTGATCTCCCCCTGCCCCAGGCCAGGGACTGTTCTAGAGGCCAGAGATACAAGAAAACAAGAAAGGAGGATGAGAGGGAGACCGACTAGGCTCAGCCAGCAGCTTCAAGATAGGCGGCGAGGGAAGGCTTCTCAGAGGTGGTGACAAGTATGCTGAGGCCCGAATGATGAGAAGAAAGCAGCAACGTGAAGGTCTGAGAGTCGGCAACTCCTGGCTGAGGAAACAGCCAGTACAAAGGCCCTGAGGCAGAAGTGGGTCTGGCATGTTTGGGTTATGCTCATGTGGCTGGAGTGTAGACAGCTGGGGGAGGGGAAGTGTGCAGAGAGGTAGCAAAGGGTTTCCTGAACGTTTTTAATTTTGTCCTTCAATGCTCCAGACTGCCTACTCCAGAGAACCTTCTCTGACTGCACATTCCTCGTGCCCCTGAGCCCTCCCAGCCCTACCGCATGTGACCCAAATCACCTCTCAGCCCCCTTATGATGGGTGAGTCTCAAACCCCTGCCCTATCTTATTTGGATGATGTACAAACATTCTACAAGTGGACCTTCCTCTGGTCCTGGGTCCCATGGCCAGGAGAGCATCTGCGGGATTTGGATGGGGTCCCTATCAGGACAATTGTCCTCCATGTCTGCTCCAGCTCCCGTTAGCAAGTCGCTAGGGGAGGCGGGCTGGACTGGCTGGACTGGCTGGACTGTCAGGTTTGGTTATTTATGGAATTCAATTTCCCATGCTCCCTGCAACTCCCAGGAGCATCACAGGGAGGCTGCAGAGAAGGATTTTGTCTGGGCCTATGAGGGGGATTCAACTGCCAAGTGAATCAAGCACCCTCCAGGAGGACAGAGAACACTTTGGGGCAGTGTCTGGGGACAAGGACTCTGGCCTGGGCATCAGAAAACCTGGGTTCTAGGCCTGGCTCTGCCCCAGGGTTAGGCCAGCCCTTCTCTGGGCCCGTTTCCACCTTAATAGGAGGTGAGAGAGATTGATCTAGGTCAGGCATTGATGTATGTTTTTGTAAACGACCATATAAAAAACATATTAGGCTTTGTGGGCTATAGGGTCTCTGTAACAACTACTCAACTTGCCTTGCAGTGCAAGAACAGCCATAGACAATAAGTAAGTAAATGGGGATGGCTGTGTTCCCAAAAAAACTTTATTTAACAAAACAGGTGGTAGGCGGACGTTGGCCCATGGGCTGTAGATTGCTGACTCCTGATCTAGGTTACTGGTGTGTTGGTCAGGACACTTTAGGTTGCAAGCAAAAGAATCCCAATGCATACTGGCTTACACTAAACATTGTCTAGGGGAGGGGGCTCGTTGGGTCATATAAAAGAAAAAGTCCCAGCGGGGCTTCAGGCGTTGCTGGATCCAGGGGCTCAGATTATATCAATAGGACTCATTATGACTGAGTTTCACTCTCACTACTCCTTGACTACATTTGCCTCTATTTTGGCCTTGATTTTAGGCAAGCACTCTTCATCAACAGAGGTCTGGGATTCATTCTGATTGGGTAAGCTTGGTCATGTGCTCCTCCCTGAACCAATCACTCAAGTGGGAATGATGAATTTACCCTGATTGGCCAGGCCTGGGTCACGTGCCCATCTCTAGAGCCAAAGGTGAGTCCAGCTCCATGATATGACATGCACCGTCGTATATGGAGTGGCCTTGGGAGTGGACATCAAGAGACGTCCATGTGACCCTCCCAGTGGACAGTTGGGGGTTCTTTGTGCAGGTATTGTCCTTAGGGTTTCTCCTCATGGTGTCATCTTTCCTCCCTGGATAACTGCAGCCACCTCCTAAATGCCTCTTGGTCCCCCGCACTCTCTGTCCATCCAACCCACACCACACACCATCACCAGATTAATCTTCCCAAGGCTTCCCAGTAAGTCTCCTGCTCAAGAACTTTCCTTGGGTCCCCAGTGCCATCAGGACAAGGTCCTCGTGCCTCAGTCTCGTGCTCAAGGCCCCCTGTGACTCACTTTAGTTGTTTTTCTCAGCCTTGTCTCTTCCACTCTTCTATGCTGGAATAAGAGTCCAAGACTTGAGTTGGCATCACTGTTCACTAGCTGTATGACCTTGAACACAATTCAATATTGAAGAAGAACAAAGCTGGGGGACAGACACTACTTGACTTCAAGACTTCCTATAAAGTTATAGTAATCAAGACAGTGTGCTATTGGTGAAAGAAGAGACAAATAGGTCAATGGAACAGAATGAAGAGCTCAGAAATAGATCCTGATAAATAGAATCAACTGATCCTTGATAAAGGAGCAAAGGAAATGAAATGGAGCAATGATAGTCTCTTCAACAAATGGTGCTGGAACAACTATACATCCACATGCAAAAAAATGAATCCAGACACAGACATTATACCCTTCACAAAAATTAACTCACAATGGATCATAGATCCTACATACACCTAAATATAAAATGCAAAAGGAGAAAACTCCTAGAAGATAATGTAGGAGAAAATCTATATAACTTTAGGTATGGTGATGACTTTTTAAATAACACCAAAGGAACAATTCAAGAAAGAAATAATTGATAGACTGGACTTCATTAAAATTAAAAACTTCTGCAGATGACGATGTCAAAAGAATGAGAAGGCAAGCCACAGACTGGGAGAAAATATTTGCAAAAGACCTATCCACAATACACAAAGAACTCTTAAAACTCAACAATAAGAAAACAAACAACCCAATTTGAAACTCAAAAGATCTTAACACACACCTCACCGAAGAAGAAGATATGCAGATCAAAACTAAGCATATGAAAAGATGTCTCACATCATGTGTCATCAGGGAAATTCAAATTAAAACAACAATGTGATACCACTACACACCTATTAGAATGGCTAAAATCTGGAACACTGACAACATCACATGCTGGTAAGGATTTAGAGCAATGGGAGCTCTTGTTCATTGCTGGGCGGATTGCAAAATGGTGCAGCCACTTTGGAAGACGTTTTGTTGGTTTCTTACAAAACCATACTCTTATAACGCTATGCAGCAATACCACTCATTGTTATTTATCCAAAGGAGTTGAAAACTTACCTCCACAGAAAAACCAAACATAGATATTTACAGCAGCTTTATTCATAACTGCCAACACTTGGAAGCAACCAAGATGTCCATTCAGTAGGTGAATGGAAACATAAATTGTGGTACATCCAGACAATGGAACATTATTCAGCACTGAAAAGAAATAAGCTATCAAGCCATAAAAAGACATATTAAATGCGTATTACTAAGTGAAAGAAGACAATCTGAAAAGGCTACATATTGTATGCTTCTGACTATACGACACTGTGGAAAAGGCAAAACTATGGAGACAGTAAAAAATTACTGGTTGCCCAAGAGTGGGGCTAGGGGAGGGATGAGTGGGCGGATCACTGAGGATTTTTAGGGCAGTGGGTGCCATAATAATGGAACATGTCATTATACATTTGTCCAAACCCATGGAACATATACAATAACACCAAGAGTGAACCCTAAGGTAAACTGTGGACTTCGGGTGATAACGTTGTGTCAACGTAAGTTCATCAGTCGTAAAAAATGTACCGCGTTGCGAGGTGGTGTTGATCATGGGGGAAGCTGTGCACATGCGGGGGCAGGAGGTATATGGGAAATGTCTGTCCTTTCCGCTTAATTTTGCATGAACTGAAAACTTGCTTAAAAAAAGGTGTTGTTGTTGTTGTTTTAAAGCGAGTGACAGAATGACAACTAGAGTACAATGCTATTTTTATAATATAAACACACAAACAAAAAGATGTTTACTAAGTATTTATAGATGTACCCAAATGGGAAGAAAACAATGTGTGGAAGGACATGCAGCAAACTATTCCTATTATGTCTGCAAAGGGGAGGAGGAGTAAATGAGGATTAAATGGGAAGATCAAAGGGAACTTTTGTCTTAAATATTGTGATCGTTAACAGGGTGTAAATACCAGAAGTACTCGGCTAATTAATAATATTTTTTAAAGAGGAAAAATGAAGGAAAACAAAATAAGGAAAGAAAGAAGAGAGGGAGGGAGAGAAAAGGAAGGTAAAAAGAGAAGTAAGAGAGGGTCAGAGAGAAAGGGAGGGAGGGGGAGGGCAAGGGGGGAAGCAGAAGAGGACAGAAACGCCCTGTGGCCCCCTCTTTACCCATGTGTCAAGATGTCTCCGGCCCACCTCAGCCTGGGCAGGCAAGCTGCAATCCCAGGGCGCTGCCATATTCTCTCCCATTGAGATGTCAGCTCTCTCCTGGCTGCTGCCGGCCCCTAGCCCTGGCCTCCGGTGGAGTGCTTTATTCTCCTTATCAGTCAGTGAGAACCAGCAAGGACCACATCTCTGGACCCATGCCTGGGCCACAGATTGCAAATTGTTTCTGAAGGAGCACTTTGCAATGGGCTTTCCCTCTCCCGGGACTATTCTAGGAATGTCAATAGCTTCTGTTTGGAATAAAAATGCTGAATCCATTTCTCTCATAAATAACAATATTGTGATTAGCTGCCATTTGGATGGCAAATAATGAAAGTGGAGCAGGCATTTGCTGCTTCTGGATTTCCTAAGATAGAGATAGAGGTATGGATGCCAAAGCCCTGATGGGGCATCCACTCCATGCCAGGGTTTGAGTGCCATGAACTCCTTCTGCCTCTCAACAGCTCTCCTAGGTAATCACGGCTGCGCCTGTGTAACAGAGGAAGAAACTGTGGCCCAGGGATGTCACTCAGCTAGGAGGTCCTAGAACGAGCCAGGAACTCCTGAGTCTAAGATCAGGATTCACACGTCTACCCCAGCTGCCCCTCGCACTTGGAAGGCGAAAATTCCAGAAAGTGAATAAGGTTGAGCAGACTCTGGATGATGCTCCGTGCCTCAGCCCCATCAGGCATCAGCTACCTTTGCAGTGTCCACCCCTTTCCTACTGGAGGATACACAGTATGTCACCCATAACCCTGCACCTGACTTTCCCAGGGGCTCTGGCCAACCTCCCACTCTCTTTCCTGTAATGCTGTGCCTGGGGGCTTCCCCGCACCCCCAGAAGGCTGCTCGGCCAAGTGCCTCCTAGTGCAGAAGTGCCAGGAAATTGGCACCCTTGGAGCAGTCTTCAACCAAAGGCTGGCGAGAATTGGTGTATCAATACCCCAGCTCCCTTTCCCCTCAGGTGGGGTAACTCTGAGATGCGTGTGCTACCCTGTTTCCTAGAGTTTTGTCCCTGGAATTAAGTGCCGGCTGCCCACCTGGTAGCTGGCTGGATCAAACACCCTACGCCAGCTGCCTGCCCTTCTGACATCCCACTTCCCTCCTGTGTTAGCTCTGCCTCCCAAATAACCCACTTGCACTCAAGTCCTTGTCCTCAGCTTGGCCTATGGGGAACCCAAAAAAGATCCAGACACCCTCTGTGTCTTAGTTTAAGCTGTAAAATTGGTATAACACCTCCCATCCTGTGGGGTCACTGGGAGGGTGATTGCAATGATTCATGCGAAGGGCTTTGGCACTAAGTAGAAGCTCAATAAATACTCACATAGTTACAGTACTTAGAATTTTCAAGGCATGAACTTGCCCATGGTAATGCAGCTCCTGGGGTGTGGATTAGTCTCCCCACCCTGAGGCCCATATTCTTTTCGCAGCACTAATTCCCTCTTTGTGCCTTTCTTCCAGGCCTCTGGTTTCCCTCCAGCACAGTCACCACACTCGCCCCATCTCCTCCTGGGGGTCCTCAGGGCCCTACACATGGGAACCAGCCTGGGTTGGTTTTCAGATGCCCGCAGGTGACAGTGACATTCAGATCCGTCCTGCGAGTGACTGTGATGCTTGCCAGCAGGCAGGTTTTTCACTTCCAGGAGCCTGGCAGTGCTCAGGGGAGAAAAAGTCAGAATTCTCAGAACTCCAAGCCCTCCTCACACCCTGTCTATTCGAGGAGCCAACGGGCAGGTCCTCAAGAACCTGCCACATGAGTAAGACATGATCCCATGGTTTTCATGTGTGCATTTCTCTCTTCAACAGATATTTAGTGAGCAGTTCCTGTGTGCCAAGCACTGGGCTGTACCCATTTCTGACCTCGCAGAGCTTAAGAGTCCAGAGAGAGAGAGGATGAAACCAGGAGTTAAACAACCCAGTGTGTTCATTTCTATGATGGGGAAACGTGCAGAGTGAGTCCAACCAGGGAACGGGGCCAGGCCGTGAGGGCAGGAGTCATCCCACTGGCATCCAAGTCAAAACCTGCAGAGTAAAGGTAAGTCCACTAGAGAAGAGGATAAGGGAACAGTGTTCCTGGCAGAGGGAACAGCATATGTAAAGGCCCAGAGGTTGGGACCCTTGAGGAGCACTGAAAGTAGTCTCATATATCTGGATGTTGGCAATGAGTGTGGAAGGAACCCAGTAGCCCTGGGCTCTCTGCCCTGGGAGCAGATACAAAGTGTCAATGAATACTGAGCCCCTATTGTGTGCAGGGCTCCAAGGAACAGCAGTCTGTGCCCCCATTGAAGGTAGAGTGGTGAGCACCTTTCAAGGGAAGCAGGAACGAGATCTGTGTAGGAATTGGAGGCATGAAGAAATCATATGCAGTTGGGCAAAAGCCAGACAAGATTCTTGGAGGTGGTGGCATTTGAGATTGCCTTCAACTCTCAGTTAGAATCTTATTGACTCGGGGGTAGAGCAGATTGCAAATGGCACCGGCATAATAAAAGAGTATTTGAGCATTTACCACGTACCAGAACATGAGCTGGCTTTCTCCCAGCAATGCTGTCAGGTAGAAGCTATAACTGTTATTATTATTCCCATCCTATAGATGAGGAAACTGAGGCCCAGGAAGGTGCGGTCACTTGGCTAAGGTCTGTCTAGCTCCAAAGCCTGCACATTACCCACAAACTGTACGCTGTGGAGAAGAGTTTATCGGGCCATCTCCTTGGGACAGGCCCTGTCTGTACTGAGAACAGCCTGCTTCCCATCTTGTGGGGGGTTGCCTCTTTGGAAGTGGCAGTCTGTCAGGGTGTTGCAGTATTGAGCCCAGCATGGTATGATATGCACAAATATTTGAACATTCAACAACAGGGCCGCTGCCAAGGATCTGCCCCAGCGTGACTCATGGACAGGACAACAAAATGATATTATGTCCTATTATCCCCCGCGAGGTTTATTGTGGTTTTTCAAGTGGTTACACACATTAATGTGGTGGCTCTTTTGCTAATGGGGAATTTCTGGTGTGGAGGGGGTGTGGTTAAGGTAATAGCATCCCTTCTGAAAACAAAACACGAAGCCCTGTTTCCCTACAGGGGATATTTTCTTAGGTCGAAGGGAGGCTTGTCAGTGTCACTGGAATTTTGGACAAGCTGGATGATGGAATTGTGTTGTCTGTGGAAACAGAGTCTGCCACGAGCAGCTGAAGGGTTCAGGACAGGAGGCCTGGGCAAGGTGTGGGGAGCAGACTCAGGTATGGCCTTCCTCCTGAGCCCCTCACCCAGCAGCCTGAGGACTTGGGATGTCAGAAGGGAAGTGAAATCTCTTTAATTTGAAAGTGAGGAAACTGGGCCTCAGAGAGGGAAAGGGACTTGCCCAAGGACACACAGAGGGCTGATGACAGATCTGGACATCCCGCCCCCCCCGCCCCCCCTCCCAAATCAGGTCTCTTCCCACAGCATCACCTGTGGCCTGATGAGAGGTTGCCTGGGGGTGCAGGGGCGAGATTAATGAACTTAATGGCCCAGGGTGCCACCTGTGGAGATGGCCAGGCTTCATTTGGGATCCCAGCTCTGCTCCACTTCTACCGTGCGACTTTGGGCCAGTGACTCTCTGTTTCCCCATGGGTCAGTGATTAGCACGCTGCAGTGCTCCAAAATACAGCTAGCGGTCATCACTTTCCTGGCTCTGCTACCAGGTAGCCAGGTGCTCGCAGGCAAGTCACTGTGTCTCTCCAGGCCTCAATTTACCCATTTCTAAAATAAAGATATTCGACTAGGTAATATCTCAGGGCCATCTCCAGTCTGATGCCCTGTAAGTCTATGACTCATTGAACTGCCCCAAGTCAAGGGAAGGGAGGGGACTACAGCAATAATATTAACAATAATAGTTTCAACCATTTATTGAGTGCCCACTGTTAGGCGCCAGTCCCCCTCATGTCACGCCTACAACATTACAGCAGCCCCCTACCGGTCTCCTGGCTTCCAATCTTCTCCCCTTCAATCCACCTTGCATACCTGGCCAGTTTCAACAATCTTAAATCCTACCTTACTGTTTCTGCTCCAGCACATTCAATGGCTCCCCAGTGCCCCACAAGGTCAGATCCAGTTCTTCCATGTGGTGATTAAACCTTCCATGGTGAGGCCTTGCCCTCTTTAATGGAATCTCCTACCAGCTGTGTTGTCTCTTTGTCGAGTCCTCCCCCGTGTCTCGTCTCAGAGGTGCTCAATGAACATTTGTTGAGTGAACGAACACATGGGTGAAATGTTTCTCTAAATTAGGCTACGCAAACTTCAGTCACTTGCAAACCAGCCGCAAGAGTTTTGCAAAAATCTGTGCATTGTGTCTATTTTTATTTACTTAAGTATTTTCCTTTTTTAGATTAAATAAATGTATCTGAAAAGGAAACTGTACATCACACTGTAACTAGAAGATCAGTATCACTTGCCAGAAATAGGTCTCCACTAAAATAGATACAAGGACAGTTGAGCAATGTGTTCAATTCTAACTAGATATTGGTGTCTACCAGGGCTACAGTCCTACGGCTTATCTCTCTTAGTTAAAATGGGATGGCTCAGTACTGTGAGAGGTGTTAAAGACAAATTACCCCAACCTGAGACTTGCCCATGGACAGAAATCACAAGGATGTTACAGGGAGATGAATATGGAAGAGCTTTTGTGCACCGAGTTATTCCACCTCAGTGAAAATTATCCTAGCTACCACCAATGGTTGCCAGCCCACATTCTGAGAACTCTGCTAACAGAAACTATCCCTCTAGCCCACGAGGGATGCATGTAAGTTCTCTGGAAGACTTTAACCAGGCTTTTAGGAAGGACGTGGAGACGGTGCATCAGACATCTCAACTTTATAGTATAGGGTCCCTTATCTGAAGCTCCCCTCTGCACAGTAGACAGTCCTTGGAACACCAGTGAGATAAGAGTTTGTTGTTTGAAACCATCCGCCTGGTGGAATAATGAGTTTCCCATCACTGGAGATGTGCAGACAGATGCTAGACAGTCATGGGCAGGCAGGGAGGGAGGGGAGTGGGGAGCAGGGGATGTTATGGAGATAATTCAAGCATTAGATGGTCCAGTTTATGAAACTGACCTGACAGCCAGACTTTGCTGTAGGCAAAACACATTTTTAAAAAAACTTATTTATTTTTGGGTGCGTTGGGTCTTCGTTGCTGCACGCGGGCTTTCTCTGGTTGCGGTGAGCGGGGTCTACTCTTTGTTGCGGTGCACGGGCTTCCGATTGCGGTGGCCTCTCTTGTTGCAGAGCATGGGCTCTAGGCGAACGGGCTTCAGTAGTTGTGGCTTGTGGGCTCTAGAGCGCAGGCTCAGTAGTTGCGGCGCATGGGCTTAGTTGCTCCGCAGCATGTGGGATCTTCCCAGACCAGGGCTTGAACCCGTGTCCCCTGCGTTGGCAGGTGGATTCTTAACCACTGCACCACCAGGGAAGCCCCTGCAAAACACATTTAGAGCAATGAAAATAGAGGGGAATTAACTTCTGAATAGGAATACAGAAAAAAGAGAGATGATTGTGAGATTATCGAGGAGACTTGAAGGAAGAAAGGGGAGTGGAAATGGTTACTATAATTCGTTTATATCAGTAATGCTTCCCATTTCTCAATCCAGAACTGGATTCATCAGCACTCTTTTGGTTTTAATCAACATAAACTGAACTCAAACTTGCGTAAGTGACAAAAAAGGAACTTAATGTGATTTCAATAATGAAACTGCCTTCAGGCATGGCTGAGTCCAGGGACTCAAACAGTACTCATCAGGACTCTGTCCATTGTCCATCTCTCAGTTCTGCCTTCCTCTGTGTTGGCTTCATTTTCAGATACGATCTGTTCAAGGAGTGACAAAGCTGGCTGCCAGCAGTTGCAGGCTTAGGAACCGTGGTGGAGATCAAACTTGTGTTTGACAGTAGTTTTAGCAAAAGTCCCAGGAACAGTTCTCATCAACCCAGTATATGTCACACGTTCTTTCCATCGAGATCAGGGTGATGTGCTCTGGCTGTGCCTGGGTCACATGTCCACCCCTGAAAGGAGGGAACTCCACCCAACCATACGAATATGAGTGGAGAAGGGGAAGTTCCCCAAATCAAAATTGAGGTGCTGTCGCCTGAACAAGCTGAAATGAATGTCAGGCAAGAAAAAATAGCTTCCGTATTTGCTACTCTCATACCCTTGCTCAAATCTGTGTCCCGCATCTCCATCCAGATAGCATCTATTCATCCTTTGGCCATCAGCTCAAATGACACTTCCTTGAGGAAACCTTTCCCAACCATCCCAAGCTGGACCAGATCGCCTGGAATGTGTGCTCCCAGCAGAGCTTGTCACTCTGGGCCTGTGTGGTTATTTGACAGAAGCCTGTCTCCCACACCGGACCAGGACCACCTTGGGGTCTGTGGCCTGTCTTGTTCACCATGGTGTCTCCAGCTGGTGACCAGTAGACGGGAGGAATGGATGGGTCAAGGAAGATATCAAGATTCCATGCTTGTGGGTGAGAGTGTGGGAAAGAGCCAGGAGCAGTCAGGGTCACCTTGGGGAGCACTGGGGGTTGTGGGGTCCAGGATGGATGATGGGTGGGCAATGTGGGGTGGGGGATGGCAAGTCTATCAGCAAATGCCAGCCCTGGGGCCAGAGAGAGGAGGCAAAGAGTAGGTCAGGGGTAGAGAGAAGGGATCCTTTCTGTGAGTCCTTGGGGAACCCAGATGGAAGGGCAGTCATGGCCCCATTACCAGGAGTCTTTGTGAAAGGAGTCAGGGGTCAGGACTTGGCAAGGGGTAGGGAGGGAGTCCTCTGGTACTGGGTGAGCACTGGCTGGGAGAGAGGCTTCTCTGGGACAATCCCTCAAATCTCAAGAACTGGAAGGAGGAGGGTAGCTGGGGGATAGGGCTGGGGGGGG